>NC_058082.1:612337839-612517839 GCF_014858855.1 Bufo gargarizans | reverse complement strand
TGTCACGCGTTCCCGTACATAGACTTCCGGGAACACGCGACAATGGGTGTTCGCTTGTTCCGGAAGCCGCGATTGTAAACGCGCATACAATCGCGCATACAGAGTGCTCCATCCCGTACGCTCAGGTGTGAACGCAGCGTAAGGGAAATATCTGCACCTGTTTAGAGCCGCGCCTGGTTTTGGTTTAAAATAACTCATGGAAATCACTGACCAAGCACTAACTGTGTGAATAAGGGCTCATGCAAGAGCATTCAGTGTTTTGCGGTCCGCTAATTGCGCATATCGGCCGTACGCATTCTACATTTTGCGGAACAGAAGGCCCCTAATAGAAAAATCCTATCCTTGTCCATAATGCTGACAATAATGGGACATATTCTATTTTTCACAGAACAGGTTATATGGACACAGCATGCACACAGAGTCTTTTCCGTTTTTTTGCAGCCTCGTTAAAGTAAAGGGTTCCGCATATGGGCCACACAAAAAAAACACATAATGGACACAGAAATAAATATATATATTCGTGTGCATGAGCCCTGAGGCATAGAGTTGCATTTTTAAATCAATAGCATATATATTTTTTTAAATCGTAGAATTCTGGTGTGACATTTTAGCCTCATTTTATGATGTTTTTGTTCTATTGATATCAATTGTTTTCTTGCAAAAGTGGCAATGTGTGTTGTGCTTTTACATTGGATTTTTTAAATAAATTTTTTTCCATACAAATCTCCAGAGAAGGGTAGAAACTTTCCTGTGCAAAAGAGCAAGGCTTGCAAAAAATGACATTCAAAAATGAATACGCTATGTGTGACAAAAAACGCCAGAAAAGAAAATGCAACACAGGGCAGTTTTTTTTTTCCACAAAATAACAGCTCATACCCACTTGTGTCTGCTATCCGCAAGATACAGAGCGGAGGCATTGAGTGGAAGCCCACGGAAGCACCACAGAGCACTTCCGTGGGATTTCGGTCTGTCTATCTGTACCGCAAAAAAGTTAGAACATGTTCCATATTTTGTGGTGCAGGCAAAAATTTGTGGATCACGGACCCATTCAAGTGAATGGGTCTGCATCCGCAAATGGTGGCCACACGACTGTGCCCACTCATTGCAGACCACTACTTGCGGTCTGCAGCATGGATCGCACACATTCGTGTGCATGAGCCCTAACACAAATCAAAAAACCTAGTGTGGAAGCGAGTAAAAGAGAGTAGTTTATGCAACATTATGAGCTAAAATGATGTAAAGAGACAAATGTTTCAAACGTTTTTGTCCATTTATAAAGAATATAACCTATTCAGCCACTAGGTGGCAGTCTAGGATTTATAATGCTGCAGTAATCAGCCACTGATTGCATGAAGAGGCTCTTATTGTCTGTTTAAATAAATGAGAAATATTACGACATACAGTATACAGAATATGTAGAATACAAAACTTACCGCATTGGAGATTCATAGTTTCACATTTTCATCCAAATAAAAATATCTCCATCTTGCTTCAGTTTTATGACACTGGTCTTGTCACATGCATCAGATAAACATCACTGTCTCACCCAAGATCAGCATACTAATTTTCTGAAATACTCTGTGCCGCTGAAAGCACTGTTCTTTTTCTCTACTGCTGCAACATCATTAAATGAATGTATGGGCGATTGCCACCTACAAGATTTCTCTCCCGGAAAGCTGTGCTGAGGTATCTCACTATATGCCTGTCATCTCCCTTGTGTCTCCGTTCCCGCATTAATCCTATTGCATACATCTGTAGCACTGATACTCGCCTTCGTGAGTATTTTAATGCAGTCATTTATGCGAATAAACAAACTGACACATGATAGAGGTGAGACAAAGTAAAGCATCATTCACACGTTAGTGTCCGTGCTCAAATCCGTGAGCAGGTGGTCCCTGATGCATTCGTGAAGCTGTCCGTGAAGGATCCGTGTTGGGTCCGTGTGTCAGTTTTTTGCTGTCCATGTTGCATCCGTGTTTCACTGACACTGAAAAGCTGAAAAATAATTTTCAAAGAATCTCTTCTTAATGATCCATAAAACACGGATGGCTTCTGTGGTTTTCACGGACCCATAGACTATAATGGGCGTGATTATTCCGTGAACACGGACAAACTAGCATCCGTGTTAAAAAAAATTGATCGACGGACCGCACTAAAACAATGCTAAAACACTGATGTGTGAATACACACATTAAAATGAATAGGGACGTGTGCTGTCCGTGTAGAACACGTACAACACACGTCCGTGAAAAACTGATGTGTGAATGAGGCTTAAGGCCCCATTCACACGGGCGTCGCGGGTGAGTGCCGGATGCAATCAGGGTGCATTGTGGGAAACCCGCGCGAGTAGACACACAATTTCAGTCAGTTTTGTCTGCGATTGCGTTCTGATGTTCTGCACGAGTGCAGTGCAATGCACTGAATGTGGTACCCAGACCCGAACCCGGACTTCTTCACTGAAGTTCGGGTTTGGGTTAGGTGTTCTGTAGATTATTTTCATGGTTATAATGGAAAAGAATAGCATTCTTTAATACAGAATGCAAATTTAAATGTCACTTGAAGATTAAAAAATAATAAAAACATTACTCACCTCATCCACTTGATCGCGCAGCCAGGATACTTTTCTTTGTTCTTCCTGAAGGACCTGCAAAAGGACCTTTGCTGACGTCATCACGCTCACCATGTGATGAGCGCTGTGACGTCAGCACAGGTCCTGCTGAATGAAGATAGAAGGACCATGTAATTGGAGTTTCTTATATACCGTATTTTCCGGCGTATAAGACGACTTTTTATTTTCAAAAGTCGGGGGTCGTCTTATACGCCGGGTATAAGGCAGCACAGTAGAGAAATAAGCAGTCTCTCCACCCTGTGCTGCCGCGCCCCGAATCCTGGATCCCAGCGCCGCCCCTCACTTAATTTATTTCCTGTAGGGCTGCAAGTTAAGTCCCTAATACATCACTGGCTGCGATGCTTCACAGCGCAGCGATGTATCAGCCAGGAGGGAGGAAGGGCTGGAGGCGGCACTCTACTCTTACACCGGCCCCGCCGCTCAGAGCAGTATAATATCTAAAGACTATTCCTTAACCGACAGTAACTTGAACTTCATGTCTGGTGATCCTCCTTTATTTTTGGAGGATCATCAGACATGAAGGAAAGTAAAAAAAAGTCTAAGTCAAGTTTGCCATGCAAATGATAGTGAAAAAAACGGACGCGCGGACGCGGATGACAATCTTGTGTGCCTCCGCGTTTTTTCACTGACCCATTGCCTTGAATGGGTCCGCGAGCCGTTTTACATGAAAAAAATTGGACAGGTTATATTTTTTGGACGGACTGGAACCATGGATCATGGACGCGGATGACAAACGGTGCATTAGCCGAGTTTTCAACGGACCCATTGAACCCAGTAAGATAATGGGTTGCATCAAAAGGGGCATAGATGCCCATGATGAGAACATAGTTCTACCACTTTACAAATCACTAGTTAGACCACACATGGAGTACTGTGTACAGTTCTGTGCTCCTGTGAACAAGGCAGACATAGCAGAGCTGGAGAGGGTTCAGAGGAGGGCAACTAAAGTAATAACTGGAATGGGGCAACTACAGTACCCTGAAATATTATCAAAATTAGGGTTATTTACTGTAGAAAAAAGACGACTGAGGGGAGATCAAATTTCTATGTATAAATATATCAGGGGTCAGTACAGAGATCTCTCCCATCATCTATTTATCCCCAGGATTGTGACTGTGACGAGGGGACATCCTCTGCGTCTGGAGGAAAGAAGGTTTGTGCACAAACATAGAAGAGGATTCTTTACGGTAAGAGCAGTGAGACTATGGAACTCTCTGCCTGAGGAGGTGGTGATGGTGAGTACAATAAAATAATTCAAGAGGGGCCTGGATGTATTTCTGGAGTGTAATAATATTACAGGCTATAGCTTCTAGAGAGGGGTCGTTGATCCAGGGAGTTATTCTGATTGCCTTATTGGAGTCGGGAAGGAATTTTTCCCCCTTAAGTGGGGAAAATTGGCTTCTACTTCAGTTTTTATTTTTCTTCCTCTGGATCAACTTGCAGGATAACAGGCCGAACTGGATGGACAAATGTCTTTTTTTGGCCTTATATACTATGTTAAAATTCTACATCTTTGTGAATTCTTGAAGTGCAGATATTTGCGATAAAAATTTGCGATTAGAATATTCACGATCAACACTACTAGTTATTAGCGAATTTCTTAGAATTTCATTTGGGTCCAATTCAGCCAAATTCACTGCCCAATTCGCATCCGAATAAATTCTACCCAAATCGAAACTACTCAGATTCTCTCTACCTATTCTAGATTTTTCTGAATAGACACACAAAATTGGGATTGGTAAAATCAGGGCATTGGGTTGAATTTCCTAATTTTAGAATGGATGTGTTCATCTCAACTCATCACAATGACATGACACGTGTTATTAAATGGGTTGTCCCACAAAAAATATTCTACAGCTTTCAAACCAGCACCTGGATCTGAATACATTTGTAATTGTATGTAATTAAAATTTTAGCATAGCCATTGAGTTATGTAATAAAATACATCTGTATAGCGCCTCCTGCTGTTTGTTCTTTTTCTTATTTCTTTATTTTTTTATTTATTACTATTACTTTGTCCTACTCACTAAGAAGGCCGCACATGCTTAGTTTCATCCTGCAACTGCCTCCTGAGCTGTGATAGGGAGAGCATGGACACACAACTTTGAGTGATATTCAGTTAAAAAAATTTGGCTGCTGGTGACAGCGACATTACCTGCGCTACATTTCCTGTATAACGTTTGTACATCATAAATATCAGCGACATTCGGTTAAATTTATTTGCCACTGGTGACAGCGACATTACCTGCGCTACATCTCCTGTATAATGTTTGAGCATCTAAAATATCAGTGACATTCAATTTAATTTGAGCATACACTTACAAAACCTGCGCTACTGTACGTGAGACATACTTGCAAGCATATATACCATTTAATATGCTCAAGGCAAGCAGTAAGGGACGGGGAAGTGGCCGTGCTGCTGATGGTGCATGCAGAGGCCGTGGCCCTGGGTGCGGTGAAACTGTGCCTGCTGCCAGAGCACAGGAAACAGACTTATCCACGATACCTAGCTTCATGTCTCAGTTTGCAGTGCGGCACAGGACACCACTCTCGAAGTCAGACCAGTAAGACCAGGTGGTCGGTTGGATTGTAGCAGATTGCAGCAGATAATGCTTCTAGTTGGTTAAGCACCACCCTGTCTTCCACAAAGTAGAGTCTCAGTATCCAAGAGTCTGGTCAACAGAATCCTCACACTGATCCTCCTTCCTCCCACCATGGAGAGCCTTGGCAAACAAGTGATCCCACACTTGGATATTCCGAGGAGCTCTTTTCAGTGCCATTCTTGATTTGGGCCTCTAGCCAAGCTTGAAGAGGGACATGAGGAGATCTTGTGCATTGATTCCCAAACGCTTGAGCATCCACAGTCAGAAAAAGTTGACGGTGTGGAACGGTAACTGGTGTTTTAGGAGGTGGATGATGATGATGAGACACAGTTGCCAATAAGTCAACAACAATTAGTGTCTCAAAAGATGGAGGATGAGGATGAGATACAGTTATCAGTAAGTGAGGTTGTTGTTAGGTCAACAAGTCAGGAGGAAGACCAGAGTGAGGAAATGGAAGAGGAGGTGGTGGACGATGAAATCACTGACCCAACTTGGGAAGGTGGCAAGCCGAGCGAGGACAGCAGTACAGAGTGGGAGGTATCCGCAGCACCGCAACAGGCTGGAAGAGGCAGTGGGGTGTCAAAAAAGAGAAGGCGGGCCACACCAAACAGGCCCGTAACTGTTCCCCGAGGCACCCCCTTGCGTCAATATCCCTTACCAAGGGGTAGGTGTTTTGCATTCAGGCGCTTTTTTGAGGAAAGTGCGGACAATAAAAAAATTGTCATTTGCAACCTGTGCCGTACCAAAAATTAGCAGAGGCCTGAACACTAGTAACCTCATCACCACCAGCATGATCCGCCACATGGCGACAACAGCACCGTAATCAGTGGGCCGAATGCCTGGGTCCACAATCAGTGTCTTCAGGTCACACCACTGCCTCCTCTTCCCCTCTGTTATGTGCTGGCCAATTCCCTGCGTATAAGACGACTTTTTATTTTCAAAAGTCGGGGGTCGTCTTATACGCCGGGTATAAGGCAGCACAGTAGAGAAATAAGCAGTCTCTCCACCCTGTGCTGCCGCGCCCCGAATCCTGGATCCCAGCGCCGCCCCTCACTTAATTTATTTCCTGTAGGGCTGCAAGTTAAGTCCCTAATACATCACTGGCTGCGATGCTTCACAGCGCAGCGATGTATCAGCCAGGAGGGAGGAAGGGCTGGAGGCGGCACTCTACTCTTACACCGGCCCCGCCGCTCAGAGCAGTATAATATCTAAAGACTATTCCTTAACCGACAGTAACTTGAACTTCATGTCTGGTGATCCTCCTTTATTTTTGGAGGATCATCAGACATGAAGGAAAGTAAAAAAAAGTCTAAGTCAAGTTTGCCATGCAAATGATAGTGAAAAAAACGGACGCGCGGACGCGGATGACAATCTTGTGTGCCTCCGCGTTTTTTCACTGACCCATTGCCTTGAATGGGTCCGCGAGCCGTTTTACATGAAAAAAATTGGACAGGTTATATTTTTTGGACGGACTGGAACCATGGATCATGGACGCGGATGACAAACGGTGCATTAGCCGAGTTTTCAACGGACCCATTGAACCCAGTAAGATAATGGGTTGCATCAAAAGGGGCATAGATGCCCATGATGAGAACATAGTTCTACCACTTTACAAATCACTAGTTAGACCACACATGGAGTACTGTGTACAGTTCTGTGCTCCTGTGAACAAGGCAGACATAGCAGAGCTGGAGAGGGTTCAGAGGAGGGCAACTAAAGTAATAACTGGAATGGGGCAACTACAGTACCCTGAAATATTATCAAAATTAGGGTTATTTACTGTAGAAAAAAGACGACTGAGGGGAGATCAAATTTCTATGTATAAATATATCAGGGGTCAGTACAGAGATCTCTCCCATCATCTATTTATCCCCAGGATTGTGACTGTGACGAGGGGACATCCTCTGCGTCTGGAGGAAAGAAGGTTTGTGCACAAACATAGAAGAGGATTCTTTACGGTAAGAGCAGTGAGACTATGGAACTCTCTGCCTGAGGAGGTGGTGATGGTGAGTACAATAAAATAATTCAAGAGGGGCCTGGATGTATTTCTGGAGTGTAATAATATTACAGGCTATAGCTTCTAGAGAGGGGTCGTTGATCCAGGGAGTTATTCTGATTGCCTTATTGGAGTCGGGAAGGAATTTTTCCCCCTTAAGTGGGGAAAATTGGCTTCTACTTCAGTTTTTATTTTTCTTCCTCTGGATCAACTTGCAGGATAACAGGCCGAACTGGATGGACAAATGTCTTTTTTTGGCCTTATATACTATGTTAAAATTCTACATCTTTGTGAATTCTTGAAGTGCAGATATTTGCGATAAAAATTTGCGATTAGAATATTCACGATCAACACTACTAGTTATTAGCGAATTTCTTAGAATTTCATTTGGGTCCAATTCAGCCAAATTCACTGCCCAATTCGCATCCGAATAAATTCTACCCAAATCGAAACTACTCAGATTCTCTCTACCTATTCTAGATTTTTCTGAATAGACACACAAAATTGGGATTGGTAAAATCAGGGCATTGGGTTGAATTTCCTAATTTTAGAATGGATGTGTTCATCTCAACTCATCACAATGACATGACACGTGTTATTAAATGGGTTGTCCCACAAAAAATATTCTACAGCTTTCAAACCAGCACCTGGATCTGAATACATTTGTAATTGTATGTAATTAAAATTTTAGCATAGCCATTGAGTTATGTAATAAAATACATCTGTATAGCGCCTCCTGCTGTTTGTTCTTTTTCTTATTTCTTTATTTTTTTATTTATTACTATTACTTTGTCCTACTCACTAAGAAGGCCGCACATGCTTAGTTTCATCCTGCAACTGCCTCCTGAGCTGTGATAGGGAGAGCATGGACACACAACTTTGAGTGATATTCAGTTAAAAAAAATTGGCTGCTGGTGACAGCGACATTACCTGCGCTACATTTCCTGTATAACGTTTGTACATCATAAATATCAGCGACATTCGGTTAAATTTATTTGCCACTGGTGACAGCGACATTACCTGCGCTACATCTCCTGTATAATGTTTGAGCATCTAAAATATCAGTGACATTCAATTTAATTTGAGCATACACTTACAAAACCTGCGCTACTGTACGTGAGACATACTTGCAAGCATATATACCATTTAATATGCTCAAGGCAAGCAGTAAGGGACGGGGAAGTGGCCGTGCTGCTGATGGTGCATGCAGAGGCCGTGGCCCTGGGTGCGGTGAAACTGTGCCTGCTGCCAGAGCACAGGAAACAGACTTATCCACGATACCTAGCTTCATGTCTCAGTTTGCAGTGCGGCACAGGACACCACTCTCGAAGTCAGACCAGTAAGACCAGGTGGTCGGTTGGATTGTAGCAGATTGCAGCAGATAATGCTTCTAGTTGGTTAAGCACCACCCTGTCTTCCACAAAGTAGAGTCTCAGTATCCAAGAGTCTGGTCAACAGAATCCTCACACTGATCCTCCTTCCTCCCACCATGGAGAGCCTTGGCAAACAAGTGATCCCACACTTGGATATTCCGAGGAGCTCTTTTCAGTGCCATTCTTGATTTGGGCCTCTAGCCAAGCTTGAAGAGGGACATGAGGAGATCTTGTGCATTGATTCCCAAACGCTTGAGCATCCACAGTCAGAAAAAGTTGACGGTGTGGAACGGTAACTGGTGTTTTAGGAGGTGGATGATGATGATGAGACACAGTTGCCAATAAGTCAACAACAATTAGTGTCTCAAAAGATGGAGGATGAGGATGAGATACAGTTATCAGTAAGTGAGGTTGTTGTTAGGTCAACAAGTCAGGAGGAAGACCAGAGTGAGGAAATGGAAGAGGAGGTGGTGGACGATGAAATCACTGACCCAACTTGGGAAGGTGGCAAGCCGAGCGAGGACAGCAGTACAGAGTGGGAGGTATCCGCAGCACCGCAACAGGCTGGAAGAGGCAGTGGGGTGTCAAAAAAGAGAAGGCGGGCCACACCAAACAGGCCCGTAACTGTTCCCCGAGGCACCCCCTTGCGTCAATATCCCTTACCAAGGGGTAGGTGTTTTGCATTCAGGCGCTTTTTTGAGGAAAGTGCGGACAATAAAAAAATTGTCATTTGCAACCTGTGCCGTACCAAAAATTAGCAGAGGCCTGAACACTAGTAACCTCATCACCACCAGCATGATCCGCCACATGGCGACAACAGCACCGTAATCAGTGGGCCGAATGCCTGGGTCCACAATCAGTGTCTTCAGGTCACACCACTGCCTCCTCTTCCCCTCTGTTATGTGCTGGCCAATTCCCTGTCCAAGATGCAAGCGCGGATACCTCCCGCCCTGCACCTGGACCTTTGCAAGCACCATCAGCTAGCACATTCACTTCTGTGTCCCAGCGCAGCGCACAGATGTCCATACCCCAGGCCTTTGAACGAAAGCACAAATACCCAGCCACCCACCAACAGGCATAGCACTAAATGTGCACCTTTCCAAATTGCTGGCCCTGGAAATTTTGCCATTTAGGCTTGTGGACACTGATTAGGCTGCTTTCCGCAGTCTGATGGCCGCGGCGGTCCCTTGTTACTCAGTCACCAGCCGTCACTATTTTTCCGGTGTGCCGTCCCCGCCTTACACCAGCATGTGTTCCGTAACATCACCCATGCCCTGACCAACGCAGTTATTGGGAAGGTCCACGTAATCACTGACACATGGACAAGAGTTTTTGTCCAAGGACGCTACATTTCCCTGACGGCACACTGGGTGAAAGTTGTGGAAGCCCGGAGTGAATCGATGACACAGGTGCTACCGATGCCAAGGATTGCAGGCGCTACTTTCATCAGGATTCCCCAACCACCTACATTAGTGGCTGCAACCCCCCTTTCTCCTTTTCCACCTCCTCCTCAACTTCCACCTCTGAATTCTCATCTTGCATCACCAGTTAGCCATCAGTCAGTAGCTGAAAGCAGCGTAGCACTGCAGTAGGGAAGCGTCAACAGGCTGTGCTTAAAGGGAGTCTTTTAACCTAACAACAGACTTATTTCCACGGCATCCCCCCTATTAAAACTGTGTACCGTATGTTGCTTGCTATCATTGTTCTGCCAAAAAACACTTTTAATCCATATGCAAATTGGGTTGTGAAGGTGCCCAGGCCCCTGGGTCATGTTCATACGAATCCACTCCCCCTCCACGTGTCTGCCCGCCCTTAGTCTCTGCTCTAACCTCCCTCCTCCCGTCCGTAATCCTGCGCATGCGCCGATGACCGCGATATTGGCGCGTGCACATTTAATGACCACAGTCTACCATGCGCATGCGCTGGCCCCGGCCTAAATTACGTTCTTGCTGTGATGCGCTGTGGATTAAAAGTGTTTTTTGGCAGAACGATGATAGCAAGCAACATACGGTAAGCACAGTTTTAATAGGGGGGATGCCGTGGACATAAGTCTGTTGTTAGGTTAATACGGTGAATCGCGTGAAAGACTCCCTTTAAGCTAATCTGCTTAGGTGACAAAAAGTACACTGCCGCAGAGCTGTGGCAGGGTATAAGGGACCAGACTGAACTGTGGCTCTCGCCAATCAACCTACAACCAGGCATGGTTTTGTCTGATAATAACCTAACTTTGTGGTGGCTTTGGAGCTCGGCAAGCTCACACACATACCATGACTAGCCCATGTGTTCAATGTAGTGGTTCAGCAATTTCTCAAAACCTACCCCAATTTGCCTTAGGTACTGGTGAAGATGCGCCGCGTGTGTGCCCATTTCCAAAAGTCATCTACACCTTCCGCCGGTCTGGCAATGCTGCAGCAGCGCTTGCAATTGCCAGCTCAACGACTATTGTGTGACGTGAGCACGCGTGGGAACTCAACGTTTTTACATGTTGGCCAGGCTTTGTGAGCAGCAGAGGGCAGTAGTGGAATACCAGCTGCAACATGGTCGTCGCCTTTCCAGTCAGCTTACGCTCTTCACAGGCAACGAGTGGGCATGGATATCTGACCTCTGTGAGGTTTTACGCAACTTTGAGGAATCAACACAGATGGTAAGCAGCGATAACGCTATTAACAGCGTAACAATCCCACTTCTGTGTCTAGTTAAAAGCCCACTACTCACAATTAAGGCGGACGCTTTGCATGTGGAAGAGGTTGAAATAGGGGAAGAAAGTGCACATGGTGCACAGACCACCCTCAGTTCGTCTTGTCAGTGTGAATTGGATGATGATGATGAGGAGGAGGAGCTTGAGACGGTTAGCTCCGCTACAGAGGGTAGTACCCATAGCAGGTTTATTCCATCTGTTCAGCGTGGATGGGCCGAAAAGGAGGAAGAGTATGAGGAGATTGAGAGTCATCCTCCTGACGAGGACATCAAAGTCTTGTCTGTTGGGACTCTGGCACACATAACTGACTTTATGTTATGCTGCCTTTCCCGTGACCCTTGCGTTATGCGCATTATGGCCAACACCGATTACTGGCTGTTCACCCTTCTCGACCCCCACTACAAAGAGAACTTTTCATCTCTCATTCCTCTGGTGGAGAGGACGATCAAAATGGTGCAATACCAGAAGTATTCTTTCTTGTGGAAAAATTCCTTGGCCAACCGAGGAGGGGAGACAAGGGGAACACAAAGCAGTTCCAACAGAGGCAGGGCAACACTCTGCAAAGCCTGGGACGGTTTTATGACACCCCGCCAGCACCCTCACCCTGATGCGTGGCCTAGTGTCACAAGGAGGGAAACATTTTGGAAGATAGTGAAGGAGTACATAGCAGACCGTGTCAGCGTTCTCAATGATCCCTCAGTGCCTTACAACTACTTGGTGTAGTGGACACGTAGCATGAACTGGCGCTCTACTCCTTGAAGGTGCTGGCCTGCCCTGCCGCAAGCATTTTGTCTGAACGAGTATTTAGTGCTGTCAACCTGTCAACTGAAAATGCTGACAGGTTGACTCTTAGCAAAATGAACAAGGCCTGGATTGCCCCTGAACATAAAGGCACTTTAAATATGGCTTTTATGGTGTGTTAAATACACTGTATTGCCATGCACCCCTTCAACCACAAAAAAGGGTATATGGTTCAATCTTCCTTTTCTCATTCTCCTCCTCCATCCTATCTACATGCTTATTATGCTGCCCTCGCTCCTAATGTTTCGAGGGTCAGCTCAGCAGCAGACCCTCACCCCTAATGTTTTAGAGGGTTACCAGCAGTCCCTCGCCCATAATGTTTAAGATAGTCAGATCAGCAGCAGGCCCTCGCCCCTAATTTTTTAGATGGTCAGCTCAGCAGCAGACCCTTACCCCTAATGTTTCAGATGGTCAGATCAGCAGCAGGCCCTCGCCCCTATTGTTTTAGAGGGTCAGCTCAGCAGCAGACCCTCATCCCTAATTTTTTAAATAGTCAGATCAGCAGCAGGCTCTCGCCCCTAATGTTTTAGAGGGTCACCAGCAGGCCCTTGCTCCTAATGTTTTTGAGGGTCACCAGCAGGCCATCAATCATATTTTTTCAAGGGTGTGTATGATGCCCTCCTTTATGTGTAATAAAGGGTGTATTGGAGTGACGGTTCCTTGTAATTTTTGACAGCCCTTTCACTTAGTGCATAGGCTTTATGAGTGTAGGAGTCCCACTACCTGAACAATTGTACCACAATGTGAATGAGGCCCTCCTTTATGATATATACAGGTTGTATCGGAGTGCCTCTTCCTTGTAATTTGGCAGCACTTGCACTATATATAAGTAAATATAGAGGAAATAATGTTTCCTAATAATTTTTCTGCTAAAATCGATTTTATCTTTGGTTTTGTGCATATTATTGTCAGTCTGTAAAAGTGGCGTACTACTCAGACAACATCGTTCCCAGCAGCGACCTGGGATTCCAAGATGCATCCAGACATCCTCCCCATGCTGTTCCCTAACCATTTCAGTGGTGTTTCCATCAATTTCTGACATTTTCCTATGAACCAGACACCCTCTCCTCTTCAGAGCAGGGGGTGCCTGGTTTAATGCTCGGGCTCTTCCATTGACTTCCATTGTGCTCGGGTGCTCTGTAGAGCACCCGTGCATCCCAAAGTGTTCTACTCGAGCACCCGAGTACTTTGGTGCTCAATCAACACTAGTAGTTACGCCCATGGGCATATGATAGAAAGTTGTCAAAGTGCTACTTGCTGTGTACCCGTAATCTGGTCAGAGCACTAGTGATAGACGAACATCAGCCAGGACGGTTTGCGAATGCAAGTTTGCGGCGGGCCCCATTCACTTTAAATGCAGGTGAACCTAAAAAACGCTTCAGCTCATATTTGCAGCCACCAAATCCTTAGTAGAAGTGTACAAATAGTCCCACAACATGGACAATGACATACTAGAGGGGGAGCAATGACAAAAATTCCCTAAAAAAATATGTATCTTAATCAGGGGACATTTGCGGGACAATGCGGAGTGAGGGGAGATACACCAGGTCTGCCATGTGTTGGTCACATTCGAGCAGGCAGCAAAGATGGTCAGCGGGGAGCATGTCGGCCTCAATGAAGTTCTCCCCATAGTATTCCTGCTGGACAGGACACTTGATCGCCTGCTCGATGCTGGGGAGAGTGCCTTGGTGGAGCAAGAAGAGGCAACAATGCTTCACCAAGACCAGGCCCAGGACGAGGAGGAGGAAGAATTTGTTGAGGAGTTTGCTGACATCCAGGAGTCTGGGCCTGGTCAGGAGGGGGAGTCGGTGCTGGGGGCAC
Source organism: Bufo gargarizans (assembly GCF_014858855.1). NCBI lineage: Eukaryota > Metazoa > Chordata > Amphibia > Anura > Bufonidae > Bufo > Bufo gargarizans. Next base: position 612,503,918 of record NC_058082.1, on the reverse strand, counting down.
CGTTAGTCCGGGGGTTAGGCCTTGATATGTGTATGCCTTATACTACAGCGTTACCATTTCCCTGCTACTGCTGTCTGTTCTGTTATTGCTGAGTTAGGCCCAGCTATGTGTATGCCTTATACTATAGCGTTACTATTTCCCTGCTGCTATCTGTTCTGTTCGTGCTGAGTTAAGCCCAGCTAGGTATATGCCTTACACTACAGCGTTCCCATTTTCCAGCTGCTGCTGTATGTCCTGATATTAGTGAGTTATACCCAGCTATGTGTATGCCTTATACTACAGCGTTACCATTTCCATGCTGTTTTCTGTTCTGTTCCGGAAGAATTAGGCCCAGCTATATTTATGCCTAACACTACAGCATTACCATTTACCTGCTGCAGTCTGTCCTGCTCCCGCTGAGTTTAGTCGAGCTAGATGTAAGCCTTTACCTGCTGCTGCTGTCTGTCCTGATACTGCTGAGGACAACCAGCATGGACCACTTATTCGCCCTTAAACTTTATTAATTATCGAGTATTAGTATTTTCTTAAACTGGTGTGCATGCTTTATTTTTGCGCATGTGATCTGTTCATCATATATTGTCAAGATTTAAATATTTATATAAAGATTTGTTTGAATAAAATACAATCATGCAGTGTTACGCTTCATTCACCCCAAAAACTTTTTATTTATTTAATTTGATATGTTATACTGTAATTCAGATTTTCTTGGGTTTTGGCGGTTCTTGGGTTCTTACTAAAACTAGGTGGGGACCGCATGTGGGCTTCCCTTGTCAAAAGGTCTTGTGCAGTTAACATTGTACAGGACTGATTGAGGAACTTAATTAAATTGTATTATTTTCCTATTTGTTTTCATCTGGATTTAGGTTGGAACATGGTGTTGTCTGTCGTCCTGAACAGGATGCCTGACTTCCATGTTGACGTCTCCACATGGTTGGGTGTGACTGGCGTTATACTCATCCGTGTGGTAATCCGGTTTTGGGAATGGAGCTTTATTGCCTCATGTATAAATATATATTTACATTATTTGATGTTACTTCTTGACAACTATGTAAAGATAATTTGCACATGCGATTTTTATAGAATTAAAGCTTTTCACTTTACAATATAAACTGTGGTATATTTTAGCCATGTCACCATGCGGAAGCAATGCACCAACATGCGCAGTTAACCAAACAGGATGCTATATTGGATCCATGCTGGTTAGTTCTTGGCCCCCTCCATTATGTTTTTAATCGGTACACCTGATATTTTAATGACAAAATTGCTTTTTATATGTAATTTTGATTATTTAAGCATATCATATCAATTCACATACTTTAATTGAAGTTATCAATCTCTTCACACTATGGATACTTGTATATTATTGCTTTTTTTTAAGTATTTTTTGTTTTAATATACAAAATACTAATCAAACACATTAATTGTAATTCAATTATTAATAGTTTTCATTAAATAATCGCCTGAGTTTGTATTTGTACTTTCACTTTTGTCACTGCTTGAGAAAGGTTCCATTGTGTGGACTGAAACGTCGCTTTTGGTTGAATAAACGCACATTCTTGAGGCTGTGCCGTGGCATGTATATATATATAATATATAAATTTTAATTTTAATTTTATTTTTATTTGTTGTGGCCTTTACAATTTTAAAAATCCTTAGAAATAAAAATTGTCAAAGAATTTATTGCAATTTGTATGCATGGGAAAACATTCCTGCTGAAAACACAGAACATGCTGCTGTCATAGGTGTATAAGTGTATTTTGGGGGTCGCCCCGGTCTGGTGGGGGCCCATTAATAGGAACATATTACTGGTACAAACAAAGAACCGACTCCTGTCTCTTCTGGCTGAGTTTGGACCAGCTATGTGCAGGCCTTATACTACACAGTTACCATTTACCTGCTGATGTCTGTCCTGATAAGTTTGACCGAGCTATGTGTAGGCCTTATACTTCATCATTACCATTTTCATGCTGCTGTCTGTCCAGATAAGTATGGTCAAGCTATGTGTAGGTCTTATACTACACCGTTACCATGTACCTGCTGCTGCTACTGTCTGTCCTGATCCTGCTGAGTTTTGTGTTTCACATATTTACCCTCCTGGTGGAGGCTGGTGACATCCTCCTCCCCTTCTTCCTCATCAGGAGCTGGGGGGGAAAGCCGCTACTGAGAGGGACCAGCCTCTTCGGCCTCTACCTCCACCATTTTTCCCACATCAGGTCGTGGTGGAGCATCTACATACTGGGAGGGTCCAGCCTGCTCTCCGTCCTCCTCCTCTGCATAGACCACCACATCCTCCATATCCTCTGTTGAAGGCCTGCGGCGTACAGAGGGAACTGGAACACCTGTAATCACACAATGTTCTGAATTTAGACAAACAACTCAGAACTCATAACAAATGCCAATTCACCCCTTAATGACCGGGCCATTTTTTACCTTTCTCCTCGGGCCATTTTTAGCAAATCTGTGTCACTTTATGTGGTAGTAACTTTAAAACGCTTTTACTTATCCAGGCCATTCTGAGATTGTTTTCTAATCACATATTGTATTTCATGACAGTGGTAAAATTCAGTCACAAAATTTCATTTATTTATTTTTTTAAATACCAAATTTACCAAAAATGTGATCACTTGGTATTACGCTTTTTGTTATGTAAGGTGATAAAAATTGGCTTTTTTTTTTAAACAGTTTTTATTTTCTTAATTTTTATGGTGTTCACCTGAGGGGTTAGGTCATGTGATATTTGTATGCAATTGGTTAGTATGTACGTGTCTATACCTAATATGTATACTTTTTTTAACCAAACAAAATCATGTTTTAGTGTCTCCATATTCTGAGAGCCATATTTGTTTTATTTTTTGGGCGATTGTCTTAGTTAGGGGATCATTTTTTTCAGGATGAGGTGACAGTTAAATTGGTACAATTTTGGGGGTCATACACTTTATTGATCGCTTGGTGTTGCACTTTTAGTGATGTAATGTGTCTAATAAATGGTTTATTTAGCACAGTTTTAATTTACGGTGTTCACCTGAGGGAACGGTGTTCACCTGAGGGGTTAGGTCATGTGATATTTTTATAGAGCCAGTCTATACGGACGTGGCGATACATAATATGTCTACTTTTCTTTTTTCCCTATTTTTTTAAAATTTATATTTAAATTTATTTTAAGAAAAGGACACTTTTTTTTTACTAGAAAATGTAATGGGGGGAACCTTTATTTTATTTACTTTTTTTCAGTTTATTTTTTGTCGCACTCTGGGACTTCAACTTTTGTGGGTCTGATCCCCTTTACAATGTCTTAAGCTCGCACATTCTGTGCAGGGGTTAGTGCGCAGGGATTTCACCAATGTCGACGCATATAGCAGTGGTCCGGCTATCAGTGACTGCCCGACCCTGCCCCCGATCGGGCGGGCGCAGCTCCTGCACCCGCCCCATCATCATGCAGTACATTTACATTACTGGGCTTTAAGTCATGTCCAGATCTGACATACATGTACAGTCAGGTCCATAAATATTAGGACATTGACACAATTCTCACATTTTTGGCTCTATACACCACCACAATGGATTTGAAATGAAACGAACAAGATGTGCTTTAACATCAAACTGTCAGCTTTAATTTGAGGGTATTTACATCCAAATCAGGTGAACGGTGTAGGAATTACAACAGTTTTCACATGTTCAAGGGAAATGTCGCACCAAGATGAAAAGGGGATCCAAGCAGAGGTGCACCCACTAACAGACAGCACCCAGTCTGATAGAGATAAATAGATAAAAAAGTAGAAGTGGGGCACTCACTTAAAGTATAGGGATCTTGTGTTTATTAAGGTAATAACAATAGCAATAATAATGACGCAATAAAATATCATATAGCAATATTACATTAAGATATCAGAATAATCATAAAAGTGGAGCAAAATAAAATGTGGTACTGTCGACAATAAGAAATAAAATGTAGCTATAATAAATACAGTGAAAAAAGCGGTAGTGCAATGCTAGGATATATTAATTAATATGGATCCCGATAAATATAGATAAAATTGTGAGTTCATATGTCAGCCATAGGGACATTCACTGAATAAATCCTGAGGGATAGTTCCATGTAAGGTAATCCGTTCCGATAACCAGTCTTTCAAGGGTACTCTCAAAATGAATAGGTCAGAGTCCCAAGCGTATGCAGCTAAAGAGTTTTTACTGTGTATCAGTTTGGCTGCTAATACGCACAGCGGCGTCCCGCTGTAATTGCGATCGCTTGTGAGTGGGGTATACAAGTGCTTACCCGAGGCTCCTGGATAACGATTCCTTGACACGGTGCGTTGGTGTACTGCTCCGGTCTCAAGGATAAATGTCCTGTTTCAAAATTAGCGCCAGTTGAAATGTTTGTTGCACGCGGTATGAGTGACCTGCGTGATGCAACACCGATGGTTCCGGTAATAGCTCTGGCGCACAGGTGATGACTTCCAGGTTTCTCGGACTTGTAGACCCACTCGTCCTGGTGGGGGGGGGGATACCAGACGCGTTTCGGGGATTTACAAGACAGACCCCTTCTTCAACCACTGAAGAAGGGGTCTGTCTTGTAAATCCCCGAAACGCGTCTGGTATCCCCCCCCCACCAGGACGAGTGGGTCTACAAGTCCGAGAAACCTGGAAGTCATCACCTGTGCGCCAGAGCTATTACCGGAACCATCGGTGTTGCATCACGCAGGTCACTCATACCGCGTGCAACAAACATTTCAACTGGCGCTAATTTTGAAACAGGACATTTATCCTTGAGACCGGAGCAGTACACCAACGCACCGTGTCGAGGAATCGTTATCCAGGAGCCTCGGGTAAGCACTTGTATACCCCACTCACAAGCGATCGCAATTACAGCGGGACGCCGCTGTGCGTATTAGCAGCCAAACTGATACACAGTAAAAACTCTTTAGCTGCATACGCTTGGGACTCTGACCTATTCATTTTGAGAGTACCCTTGAAAGACTGGTTATCGGAACGGATTACCTTACATGGAACTATCCCTCAGGATTTATTCAGTGAATGTCCCTATGGCTGACATATGAACTCACAATTTTATCTATATTTATCGGGATCCATATTAATTAATATATCCTAGCATTGCACTAATGCTTTTTTCACTGTATTTATTATAGCTACATTTTATTGCTTATTGTCGACAGTACCACATTTTATTTTGCTCCACTTTTATGATTATTCTGATATCTTAATGTAATATTGCTATATGATATTTTATTGCGTCATTATTATTGCTATTGTTATTACCTTAATAAACACAAGATCCCTATACTTTAAGTGAGTGCCCCACTTCTACTTTTTTATCTAGTTTTCACATGTGCCTCCCACTTAAGGGACCAAAAGTAATGGGACAATTGGCTTATCAGCTGTTCCATGGCCAGGTGTGTGTTATTTCCTCATTATCCCAATTACAAGGAGCAGATAAAAGGTCCAGAGTTAATTTCAAGTGTGATATTTGCATTTGGAATCTGTTGCTGTCAGCTCTCAAGATGAGATCCAAAGAGCTGTCACTATCAGTGAAGCAAGCCATCATTAGGCTGAAAGAACAAAACAAACCCATCAGAGAGATAGCAAAAACATTAGGAGTGGCCAAAACAACTGTTTGGAACATTCTTAAAAAGAAGGAACGCACCGGTGAGCTCAGCAACACCAAAAGACCCGGAAGACCATGGAAAACAACTGTGGTGGATGACTGAAGAATTCTTTCCCTGGTGAAGCAAACACCCTTCACAACAGTTGGCCAGATAACTCCATAAAAGTGACCCCATCTAAGGAACTACACCCCTTAAGGTATTTAAAACTGATTTTACAAACTTTGTTAACCCTTTAGGTATTCCACAAGAGTTATTGGCAAATGGAGATGAAATTTGCGAATTTTAATTTTTGGGCTAATTTTCCATTTTAATCCTTTTTTTTCCAGTAACAAAGCAAGGGATAACAGACAAACAAAATGCTATATTTATTGCCCTGATTCTGTAGTTTTCAGAAACACCCCATATGTGGCTGTAAACTACTGTGCGGGCACACGGTGAGGGAAAGGTGCGTCATCTGGTTTTTGGAAGACAGATTTTGCTGGACTGGTTTATTTACACCATGCCCCCCTGATGCACCCCTAGAGTAGAAACTCCATTTTGGAAACTACGGGATAAAGTGGCAGTTTTGTTGGGACTATTTTTAGGGTATATACGATTTTTGTTTGCTCTATATTAGATTTTTGTGAGACAAGGTTACTAAAAATAGAAATTCAGAAATTTCTTCTCCATTTGCCATAAACTGTTGAGGAACAGCTAAAGGGTTAATTAAGTTAGTAAAATCAGTTTTGATTACCTTGAGGAGTGTAGTTTCTTAGATGGGGTCGCTTTTATGGAGTTTCTACTTTAGGGGTGCATCAGGGGGGCTTCAAATGGGACATGGTGCAAAAAAAAAGTCCATCAAAATCTGCCTTCCAGAAACCATACGGGTTCCTTTCCTTCTGCGCCCTGTCGTTTGGTTATACAGCAATTTACAAACACATATGGGGTGTTTCAGTAAACTGCAGAATAAGGGTAATAAATATTACGTTTTATTTGTCTGTTAACCCTTGATTTGTTACTGGAAAAAAAAAACGGATTAAAATGAAAAAATTGCCAAAAAATTGCTATTTTGTCACCTTTTTAATTTTATTTTTTTGACCCTGTTCATCTCAGGGGTTAGGTCATGGGGTATTTTTATAGAGCAGATTCTTACAGATGCGGCGATACCTAATGTGTCAGCTTTTTTAAAATGTATTTATGTTTTAATTATCTTTTTATAAACAAAAAAAAACAACATTTTATTATCTCCATAGTCTAAGAGTCAGTAGTTTTTAGCCGATTATATTAGGTAGGGGCTCATTTTTTGCGGGATGAGAGGACTGTTTTATTGGCAATATTTTGGGGTGTGTATGAGTTTTTGAACGCTTGCTATTACAATTTTTGTGATGTAAGGTGACAAGAAAATACCTTTTTTTGACCGTGTTCTTTTGAGGGGTTAGGTAATGGGGTATTTTTATAGAGCAGATTCTTACGGACGGGGCAATACCTAATATGTCTACTATTTTTATTTATTTTAGTTTTACAAAATAATTTTAAAAAAATGTTTTTTTTTGTTTTAGTGTCTGAAGTCTGATAACCAAATATATATATTTTTTTCCGATTGTCATTGGCTAAATAGAATTAAAATTGGGGAATGGGATTATAAATTTAGTACTCCATGGAAGTGTGATACTCCCTGAAGCAACCGTCAATGCAGAGGCCCGGATGATCGGGGGAGCGTGTCACACTGAGTGGTGGTGTCCTTCCGTATCCCCCTCCTGTGACACACTCTGCACTTTTTTGGGGTCTGTCCCTTCTTTCCAGTATGGGGGACCACCCTGGAAAGTGTTGGCCAGGGACGATCCGGGCGCCTCCAGTTCCCGAGGTACTGCGGCCTACTTTTTCCCGGTCAGAAAAGATCAATGCCTTAAGGACTGCCTCATAGAACTGAAGGATTTTCCCTGTGTTGTCAGCGCTCTGGGACAGCACAAAAGAGTTGTGCAACGCAGCCTGTACCAAGTAGACCGCAACTTTTTTGTACCATGCCTGGGTTTTGCGCATGGCATTATATGGCTTGAGGACTTGATCAGAGAGCAACTCCTCCCATATACCGATTGTAGTCGACCATACAATCGGGCTTGAGGACCGTTGCCGCGGTAGCTCGCACAGGGACAGGGGTGATGTCGTTACCGTGAATTGTGGACAGTACAAGGACATCCCTCTTGTCCTTATATCTGACCAGCAACAGGTTTCCACTGGTAAGGGCACGGGTCTCACCCCTGGGGATAGGTACCTTGAGGGGGTGGTTAGGGAGGCCGCGTTGAATTTTCCGCACAGTCCCACAAGCGGACGAGGGACTGGAACAAGATACTAGTAGAAAAGTTATCCACGTACAGGTGGTAACCTTTATCTAGCAGTGGGTGCATAAGGTCCCACACAAGTTTCCTGCTAACACCCAGAGTGGGGGACATTCTGGGGATTCAATACGGGAATCTCGCCCCTCATACACAACTTGCAAGTGTACCCTGAGGTACTCTCACAAAGTTTGTACAGCTTCACGCCATACCTGAAAGCAATGAGAGACTCATCAACCGCAACCTCCCTTCCAGGTACATAGGCCTCCTAAAATTTGGCCCCAAAGTGATCGATGACCGGCCTGATTTTGTACAGGTGGTCATAGGCAGGATCACCTTGGGGGGACATGCTGCATTATCTGCATAATGCAGGCATTTCCAAATGGCCTCAAAACGGGAGTGTGTTATGGCCGTACTGTAAAGTGGGGTCTGGTAGAGGAGGCCCCAACTCCAGTACAGCCTGACACTGGGTTTTTTGACTAGGTCCATGTAACGGAACTCCTAGCACCCCGACCGAGTGCCTCCGTCGCTAGATGCTCCTAGTGCTTTCCAAGGACTCCAAGCACTCCACTTGACACCGTACGCCCTGCAGACCCCACGAACCGCCGCAGCTTGGTTGGGGTCTCACCGTCCTCCACCCACGCTGGACCTACGACAAGGCTCCAGGCTCCAGTGGGTGAACCTCTCCTACAGCCAGAGAGCAGGAACAGCTCTTACAAGAGCTAGTAGTTATGCCAGGGGAGTATAGCAAATCTTCAGCGTATAGCAATCCCCCAGTTTGATCAGTTATCCAAACACCAGTCTCAACATGATGAAGGATAAAACAGGAACACTTTATTGAGGGCTACCCGCCCGTATTTATGCAGGTCCCCATCTGGTGGACACGCCCCCAGGGGACCAGAATGGAGACTGCGACACACAGAACAGATACAACATATCCCCACAATGCATCATGGTTTCCTCCTCTCTGTCCCAGAGACAACCGAGGGATAATCCAATTATCTCTCAGGACAAAGGGGAGATCGCCAATACACATGTGGGGACAACAGGACAGAAATCACCATTTAAACACACAATGTCACACCCTCCCAGCAACCACAGACATTTAACATATTCCCAGATAGCTCAAGTCTGAGTGCATATCATTAGGTGAATGGCACTCAGACCACACAAATACAATTAAACTAGCCATCTGGGTACCCTCACATAACATACAATTCCCAAGACAGATTTAAGCTGTGCGGCCGGCCTGTCTTCTTTAAAGTTAGTATGGGCCATAATCCTGAGGCAGGAGGCTGGCAACCAGCCCCCTCCAAAACACCGTGGCGAGGTTGGTTTCGTCACAGTCCATGTGCAGCACAAGGCCCCAGAACATCCTCATCTCGGCTGCACTGACCGGAGTCCAGCCATCGGCCCTAGCCAAAAAGGAGCCCGGCTGATGAGCAATGAACTATTGGGCAAACAAGTTTGTTTGCTCCACCATCAGATTTACAAAGTGGTCATTGAAAAGGGACTAAAATAGTTATATTCAGTGAAGCCCACTTTGGGAATCTGGATTCCTGCTTGGCCAACAAAATCAGAATTACAGGCTCAAAATGCCTTGGGGTACACCATGCAAGTTCACCGGTAGGGGGCTCCGGTGGACTTCACTGGTGGTCCAGAAAACTAGTACGAGCTCCAGAGCTTCTCGTACTAGTGTGGGTCACAGAGTCAGGGTGGAGTGTGCGATGCTCTAAAAGTGGCCGGGCTCTAAGAGTGCCAGCCACATTCAGCGTACGAAGAAAACAAAAAACTTTTTTCACCCCAAAAAATGTGTGGGGGGGGCAGGTGGGCAAGCTGCAGCACCCCTGGGGGGTCTAGGTCTGTGCTGCGGACCCCAGACACCTGATTAGGGTGATGCAACAGTTGAAACTTTTTTTTTTCCACTAAACTTTCCCTTAATATATCCCTCCCTAACCTAACCTGTCCCTAACCTTTCCCTAAATACCTTTTAGTGCCAGATGGCGCTGTTGAGGGTCAGAATGGGGTGCTGGGGACAGATGGGGTTGCTGGCTCTGGAGATCGATGCAGCGCTCCTCTCTCCTCGGCTCCTGGACACAGAAAGGAGGAGGAGAGGAGCACTGCAATAATTTAAACCACCCGCCCCTGCAGCCAATTAGAAGTGATCCTAAAAGGTGATGTCACCATCACCTCTCAGGATTGTAGGATGGTGATTGGTGGTGTATTATCACACCACCGATCACCATCCTGTTCCGGGTTATCAGGTCCCCAGAGACCTGAATAACCCGGAAACGCAGCAAACCACAGGTCTGAATTGACCTTCGGTTTCCTGCGATCGCCGACACAGGACCCCCCCGCGCATTGTCCCAGGGTGCCTGCTCAATGATTTGAGCAGGCACCCAGTTCCAATGCCCGCCGTGCGGCAGTGATTGGAAATACACAGGACGTACAGGTATGCCCTGTGTCCTTAAGTACCTGGACATCAGGGCGTACCTGTGTCCTTAAGAGGTTAACTAACGCCCCATTTCCAGTTGAAGAAAAACAGGCCCAAAGCATGATACTGCCACCACCATGCTTCACTGTGGGAATGGTGTTCTTTTAGTGATGTGCAGTGTTGTTTTTGCGTCAAACATATCTTTTGGAATTATGGCCAAAAAGTTCAACCTTGGTTTTATCAGACCATAACGCCTTTTCCCACATGCTTTTGGGAGACTTCAGATGTGTTTTTGCAAAATGTAGCCTGGCTTGGATGTTTTTCTTCATAAGAAAAGGCTTTCATCTTGCCACTTTGCCCTATAGCCCAGACATATGAAGAATACGGGAGATTGTTGTCACATGTACCACACAGCCAGTACTTGCCAGATATTTCTGCAGATCCTTTAATGTTGCTGTAGGCCTCTTAGTAGCCTCCCAGACCAGTTTCCTTCTCGCCTTTTCATCAATTTTGGAAAGACGTCCAGTTCTTGGTAATGTCACTGTTGTGCCATATTTTCTCCACTTGATGATGACTGTCTTCACTGTGTTCCATGGTATATCTAATGCCTTGGAAATTCTTTTGTACCCTTCTCCTGACTGATACCTTTTAACAATGAGATCCCTCTGATGCTTTGGGAGCTCTCTGTGGACCATGGCTTTTGCTGTGGGATGCGACTAAGAAAATTTCAGAAAAGACCAACTAGAGCAGCTGAACTTTGTTTGGGGTTAATCAGAGGCACTTTAACTGATGGCAGGTGTATGCTGACTCCTATTTAACAGGATTTTGAATGTGATTGCTTAATTCTGAACACAGCTACATCCCCAGTTATTTATGCAACCACATTATTTAATTTTTATTTTATTTTCTTCCCTCCACCTAAAAGATTTAAGTTTGTTTTTTAATTGAGCGGTACAGTTTATAGGTCACATTAAAGGTGGAAAAAGTTCTGAAATGATTTATCTTTGTCTAATTTTTTTTTACATCACAGAAACCTTACATTTTAACAGGGGTGTGTAGACTTTTTATATCCACTGTATATATATATTTCTGTGTATGTAAAACGCACCAAATCAGCAGGTTACATAATACATCTGTACCTCGCTGTGTGTACAAATATATATATACTCATGGCGAGGTAGAGATGTATGATGTAACCGGCTGATTTGCTACATGTCACACCAGTTAATAAGTAATCAATGTAAAGGGATGAAATACGTATTTTCATAACTGTACAGTATATATACATTACAGAGTGTTGGCGATAGATACAAAACTAATGTAAGCATTGTACCTAGGCATATTGTGTCACGGATCTCTCTGATCCGCTCCGAATTCCTCCTCTTCAAATCCGACCATTTTTTTTATATGGCCATCCTAGGGTGATTGAGCTCGGAATGGATCTCCCTCACAATGGCCTGCTTCTCTGCGTGGACCCGGGTCCGGTCATAGCCCCACTCCAACATGCGCTGCAGGATAAAGATGCAAGCATATAATCCCAAATATGAATATTTCTCTGAGTTGACTTCTGTCTTAATTAACCTCTCATTAACAATTTTCATGCAATGACATCATCCGCTACAAGAAATGAAAATGAGAGGATTATTAGAAGCGGGTGATTCATCACATACCCTCCTTGCTCACAGACATGACATCTTTAAGACAGTTTGTTTTAAGTTCATAGTTAGAGTGAAGTATTGGAGAATTCGATTTGGCTGCTTTGACAAATTTTACAAAAAAATTACTTTGTGATTAATTACTTTGTCACAAAACGCTTGTAATGCTGTGTTCATACATACTCGCGGCATCTGTATAATAAAAATAAAAATCATTTGCTCGCAAAGGGACAGCCGCCACCATCTTGCTTGAAGATCTACTGTGAAAGATCTGGCACGGCTGGCGTGGTGACATCATATGTCACCGAGCACGGGATTTCGATGAGATCTGCAAGCAAGATGGCGGCAGCTGGCCCACCGTGAACAAACGGAGGAGGTAAGGCTTCGTTCACATCACCGTTCTGGCTTTCCGTTCTCCTTCTCCGTCTAGGAGCAGGAGAACGGAAAGGATGCAAAAGGCACATAACTGACGCCAAACGGAGTCAAACTGAGCCCTTAGGACCCCACAGATTATAATGGAGTCCGTTATGTTTCCGCTCAGAAGATGATTTTTAAGCGGAGACAAGAGTCCTGCATTATAGTCTATGGGGTCCTAAGGGCTCCGTTTGACTCAGTTTGGCATCAGTTATGTGCCTTTTCCGTCCTTTCCGTTCTCCTGCTCCTAGACGGAGAAGGAGAACGGAAAGCCAGAACGGTGATGTGAACGAAGCCTAAGTGTGATTTGTCGTTAAATCGTTTTGCTACCACGAAGCACAAGGAAATTCGGCTTCTCGGCAAATCAAATTTATCCTGAAATTCGAATCGAGCTCTACTTCGTGAAGTTCCATTCACTCAACACTAACCACAGTATTCGATTTACTCCATTAAAGTAATATTTGTTCATAACCTACCCATATGTATAATGACATTTTATATAAGCGCACAATCCACAATATTTAGCATGGCCGTGGAGATTTATTCCAGTGAAATCGCAGTTCATGTTTGGATTTAGACAGGGATCAGCAACCTCCAGCACTCCTGAAACGACAACTCCCAGAATCCTCCTTTCACCGCTATAAGGCCTCTTTCACGCGAACAATACGGATAGGTCCGGATGCGTTAAGGCTGCGTTCAGGGAAACTCGCACCATTTTGAAAGCAAGTCAGTTTTGTCTGAAATTGTGTTCAGTTGTTCAGTTTTTTCTGCGCGGGTGCAATGCGTTTCGATGTGTTTTTCACGCGCGTGATAAAAACAGAAGGTTTACAAACAACATCTCTTAGCAACCTTCAGTGAAAAACGCATTGTATCCGCACTTGCTTCTGGATGAAATGCATTTTTCACTGAAGCCCCATTTACTTCTATGGGGCGAGGACTGCGTGAAAAACGCAGAACTTATGAGTGAAAAACAACACTCATGTACACAGACCCATTGAAATGAATGAGTCAGGATTTAGTGCGGGTGCTATGCGTTCATGTCACGTATTGCACCCGCACAGAATACTCGCCCGTGTGAAAGGGGCCTAAGGCTGGTTTCACACAGGCGTTGCGGAAAAAGATGCGGGTGCTTTGCGGGAACATGCGCAATTTTTTCTCCGCGAGTGCAAAGCGTTTTAATGCGTTTTGCACGCGGGTGAGAAAAATCGGCATGTTTGGTACCCAGACCCGAACCCAGACTTCTTCACAGAAGTTCGGGTTTGGGTTCAGTATTGTGTAAATTTTATTATTTTCCCTTATAACATGGTTATAAGGGAAAATAATAGCATTCTTTAATACAGAATGCTTAGTAAAATGTCAATTGGGGGTTAAAAAAATTTAATTAAATTAACTCACCTCCTCCAATTGATCACATAGCTGCCGATCTCCTGTTCTTTCTTCAGGACCTGTCAAAGGACCTGTGGTGACGTCACTGAGCTCATGTGATGAGCACAGTGATGTCACCACAGGTCCTTTGACAGGTCCTGAAGAAATAACAGGAGACCGGCAGCTATGTGATCAATTGGAGGAGGTGAGTTAATATATTATTTTTTTTAACCCTCAATTGACCTGCTACTAAGCATTCTGTATTAAAGAATGCTATTATTTTCCCTTATAACAATGTTATATGAGAAAATAATACAGTGAATAGACTTTCATCTGAGCAACCATGTGTGAAAATTGCGGATGCTTGCGATTTTCACGCAGCCCCATTCACTTCTATGGGGCCTGCGTTGAGTGAAAAACGCACAATATAGAGCATGCTGCAATTTTCGCGCAACGCACAAGTGATGCGTGAAAATCACCGATCATGTGTACAGCCCCATAGAAATTAATGGGTCCGGATTCAGTGCAGGTGCAATGCGTTCACCTCACGCATCGCACCGGTGCGGAAAACTCGCCTAAGAGTTACAAGAACAGCCGAATAGGTGTGCATGCTGGGAGTTATAGCTTCACACCAGCTAGAGTGCCAAATGTTGCTGATCCCCGGATTAGAGCAATGAATTTGTATTGAAAAATACAGGTCAGCCACTGAAGTTTGCAAAAGTGTTCATACCCTTCCCCCTCCTTGGTGTTTTTCCTGTTTTATTTGCTGTATCGCATTGCAACCTGGATTTCTTTCTTTTTTTTGGGGGGGGGGGGGGTCTGTACAATATCTGAAGGTGCAAAATATTTTTGTTAGGCCTCTTACACACGAATGTTGTTTTTTTCCATTTCCGTACCGTTTTTTGCATTCCGTATGCGGACCATATTCAGAACCATTCATTTTAATGGATCCACACAAAAAACATTTCCGTAATTTTATTTTTCCGTTCCGTTGAAAGATAGAACATGTCCTATTGTTGTCTGCATAATGGACAAGGATAGTGCTGTTCTATCAGGGGCCAGCTGTTCCGTTCCGCAAAAAACGAAATGCACACGGACGTCATCCATATTTTTGGCGGATCCGTTTTTTTTCAGACCGCAAAGTACTGAAAAAGCCATACGGTCGTGTGTAAGAGGCCTTACTGTGGCAGAAGCACGATTTAAGATAAAAAAAAACACAGAAATTTAACATGCATAAGTATTCGGAGGGAAAGTCAATACTTTGTGGAGCCACCTTTTGTAGCAATTGCAGACGCACATTTATTGGGTTATGTTTCTATTAGTCCAGGGATGCTCAACCTGTGGCCCTCCAGCTGTGGTAAAACTACAACTCCCACCATGCCCTTCTGTAGGCTGATAGCTGTAGGCTGTCCTGGAATGATGGGAGTTGTAGTTTTGCAACAGCTGGAGGGTCACAGGTTGAGCATGCCTATATTAGCCCATTGGTCACATTCAAGTGAATGGGCCTGGGTTGCAATACCAAGCACAGCCACTATACGATGAATGGCGCTGTGCTTGATGTGCAATGAAGCAGCAGCACTCCATGGAACGCCATGACCACTTCAAGCAGCTTATTGGCGCAGGTTTCAGGGGTCAGACTCCCTCCAATCAGATATTGATGACCTATCCTGAGGACAGGCCATCAATATTTTACTCCCAGAAAACCCCATTGGTTGAGCCAGATCATATTTAGGGTTTGATAGCAATGGCGGTGAATGGATGTGTACTCAAAAATGTTCATCTTTTAGTTATTTATTTTTAAACAAGGTATTTTTATTCCACTGTAACAATTTGTACATTTTTTCCTCAGGTCCATTACATTAAAATCAATAGATAAGCCCTTGGATGGTTTCAGTACAGATTAGAGCGTGGAACAGATTACAGATTAGAGGGGGTTCCAGCGTGGAACACTCTGTAATCTGCTTAAGGCTTCTTTCACACAACCGTGTGTCCCCCGTGGCTGTATTGCGGGTCCGCAATACACGGGGCACCGGCCATGTGCATTCCGCATCACAAATATGGACCCATTCACTTAAATGGGTCCGCAAATCTGGAGATGCGGTGTGGAACGGAAGCACTGAATAGAACCGTACGGAAACACTATGGAATGCTTCCGTTGCACAAAAAGATAGAACAAGTTCTATCTTTTTGTGGAACGAAGGGATCGCGGTACCCATTCAAGCGAATGGGGTCGCAATCCGCATGCAGCTGGCCCAGTGCCATGGCCACGGAGGACACACGTTTGTGTGAAAGAGGCCTGAGGCAAAGGGACCCATTTAAAAAGTATAAATTGGCAGAGCGGAGAACCCTTTTAAAGGGGTTATGCCAGGATTAATGTAAAAAATAAAAAACATATATAATCTAGTGCAGCTCGTGGCAATTGAAGAATGGAACTGAGCAGGACAGAGATATTAGAAAAAGAACAAACAGTAGGTGGCGCTATACAGATACATTTTATTGATTATACCACACTTTTAATTACATCCAATTGCAAACGTATTCAGATCCAGGAATTGGTTTGAAAAATGTAGAATATTTTTTTGTGGGACAACCCCTTTAACAAAAAAAAACTAACAAAAAAAAAAGCTTTCCAAAAAAAATGAATAAGTGTCAACTGACCAAAACAGCTATGCAGACACAAAGGAAGAGGTCCACTTAAAAGCAAATGCCATTCCTTTTTGTTTCAAAGAACAAGCGGGGGCCTTTCTGTTTTTTAACTCCACTGATATACTGTATGGCAGCACTACACATTTCTTCATAGCTGCTCCAGGAAACTGTTATGTTGCTATTTGCATTACTGTATAGCTTAAAGGGGTTGTGCAGGCAGTATATTGGAATAGGTCATCAATATCAGATCGGCTAGGGTCTGACCCCCCCCCCCCATCCTCCCACCGCCTGTTTGCTGCAGAGGAGGTGGCGCTCCATGCAGAGTAATGAACATGGAGCAGCTCGCATGGAACACCGCCTCCTCTCCAAACCCCTGATCAGCGGGGGTGCCGGGTTTCGGACTCCTACTTATCTGATATTGATGACCTATCCTGATATAGGTCAGTGATGGGCAAACTGCGGCCCTCCAGCTGTTGTAAAACTACAATTCCCATCATGCCCTGCTGTAGGCGGATAGCTGTAGGCAGACTGGGCATACTGGGAGTTGTAGTTTTACAACAGCTGGAGAGCCGCAGTTTGCCCATCCCTGGTATAGGTCATCAATAAAAAAGAAAACTGGACAACCCCTCTAAATGGCTAAGATACAAAGTAACATCCAAAACAGAGTTTTTAAAATACATTTTATTATGTCTGTGCTTTTCTCAGCATCCTAATGTTTCACAGTAGAAACTGCTTCTATTTATATTGTTATAATTCCTTTGCTGTTATGTCACTGCAAGCAATAAGAACAGCCTTGTAGTGTGAGACCATATTTGGGAATGTCATGTGAGATGCCGCAAGCAAAAGCGAAAGAATTACATATATATAAAAACAGGTCAAACTGTTGCAGGAACCATATAAGCAGCAATGCATTCTAAATCTCTGTCATAATTTACTGGTTAATATCAGTGTAGGTTATTTATACATCACCAATGTTCACATATTTTATATTCTATTGTCTATCTATCTATCTAATCTCTATTATCCATTTGGTGTATGCAAATATTTAGATCTTTTTTTATATAGGCAGATTTACATAGAGAAAAATTAAAAACTAAAGTGCATGGTATTGAGATTTCCGCTGAGAAGTATTGAGATACTGCTATTTAAATGATATACCTTACAAAGCTGTTGTATTTCACATCTGTAGGAGCAAAAAACAAACAAAAAAAAAAACATAATTTACCCAGATAGAAATGTCAGATTGTTGCAAAATTCTGCATGTATGCCTGCCACCTGGCGTTCTACCAGCCTATTGACTTGGGAGCTCCTGCTCCTTGTCCATCTATGCAAGCACCATCAATGTGCCTGGGGACAATCCTGTGTATTTACGGTAACTTTTATTTAGGCAATATTTTAAAATGTTCTCTGCCACATATCAAACCCACAACCTTCTGCATTGAAGGCAAAGACACTATCCATTGAGCTATAGGGCTCAATGCTAGTAAATGGAAGTTTTTCTATGGCTAAAGACCTCAGTAGTATTGTTCCCATGTATTATGTATTCAGATGTACAATGTCCTGGAGTCTACAGATATATCTCTCTATATATTATATTATATATATATATATATATATATATATATATATACCAGGACATGTAATATTTTTTTTAACAATTACAAAAAAGTTAATGGCACAAAATAAATTGCAATAATCATAAAACCATCCATTATAGAAGTAGAATAATTAAAATAATGGAAGCGGCGTCTCCATCAAATGTTGGAAATGAACGTCACCTGATGGACTGCACTGACAACCGTATCTGTTTTTCATACTGCAAACCGTGGATCTGCAAAATATGCATACCGTCCGTGTGCTGTGCGTATCCGTATATTCATGTATCCACATGGATGGTATGAACACACCTCATGTCTAGACCAGGATTCTGTGAATCAGTGTTTTTTTTATAGACTGTATTTTATACATAAGGTACTACAGCCTGAGTAGGAAAACTATGGAGATTAGCCAGAAGGAGTGAGGGCATAAGGGGGAGGTTGTGACTGCTACCACCGCAGCCCTATATCTACACCCAGGGTTATTCAGAATTATATTGGATTATTGCTGGCATGAGTATTCTATAAAAAAGTGGCCTAAACGGGTGGAAATGCTCCAAACCCAGACACTGTAGCGTGTCTATAACCGGGTGAGCAATTCCTCCGCATGCGGTCCGCAGATAACGGCAATCCCCTGCAAAAAATGCGTACAATGGAGGATGCACCTGGTAGCTTCTGTGTCACATGGTCTGTTGTGGGTGCGTTTCACAGCTTTATCCTACCTCACAATGCATTGGTGATACCACTATGGAGGCCTGTGAGAGCCTGGCTGTGAGTTGGTTTCTAGCACTGTTCAGACCTTGTCTCACACACCACGGGCAGTTTAGTGGTAGGACCCCATGCTTGCTGAGACGCCGTGACGTGGTGCATGAGGGGCTCTGATATGTTCCTGACTGGAAGATATTGGCAAAGTTCTCAGCTTTTAACATCGGCTTGAGGAATTAGCTAGTATTGTCAGTTGCAGTGAGTAATGTACGATATAACTCACATTGAAAGCAGCATGTTTGACATTGACTTATCCCCATATCCACTGTAATGGCTGACACAGCTCTGAATAATCATATGCTATCTGAGCAGAGGACATTGGCAAAGGTTTGGGTGGATGTACTGCGTGACCTAAATTCAGAGTCAGTTTTATAACTAGAAAAAGTAGCTGGTGATGCCCGGATATAAAGCGTTGGTCTGTCTGTTTGTGTATTCATTAGATTTCTTCCGAAGGTGACCAGAAGGCCAATCCAACAACATTGACTCTTTTCCAAAGTGGTGAGAAAAGGGGTTGGGATTAGTAGGGGGGGGCCACCTGATTTACAATAACTTATGGTAGAAACTGGCGTAAGTTATAGCTCAAGTCTGCACAAGCTCCTAGCTGGTGTAGACAGGGTCAGACTGGCCCACCGGGGAGCCATTAATTCCTCGGTGGGCCCTAGTTTGCACTGTCTAACAGACTTATTTGCAGGAATGTACGTGCCCTAATGTATATAGATAATTTGCTCGGCATCCGACCGTCATGCAGTTTTGCCTGCTGATCGGGTGTCACGCTGCTGATGTATATACAGTACATTCTCCACTAACTGAATTAGCTTCGGTGGGTCTAGGGAGGAGGGAAGTGCAGCAAGTAATAGGTTGCTGCCTGTGTTGCTGCAGAGACGTGGCCTATATTCTTTCCTGAAGAGTGAACTACTTCTGCATTCGTCATCTTGTTGATGGCACACAGAGACAGGTAGCATCCCCAGCTGCCCGCCCACATTCTACAGTCTCTGCAGAGCGCAGTGGCTGGTTAGCAGTCAGACAGGATGCCTTATGATGAAGGCAGCCAGAACAGAAGCCTGCCTCCGCACTCCAGTTTAGAAGGTGGGTGGTGGAATGTAAAAGAAACAGTAAGCCATAGTGTCACATGCCAGTCCCCAAGATAAAATAGGTATTTACTGTGGGAAAAAAAATGCAGTAATTGTCAGGTTTTTCTGCCTTTCCAACTGGAAATTGCAACTCCCAGCATGTCCTGTAGTGTTGAACGAGCATGTTCAGCCGAATACCTGTTCTGCTCGAGCATCACTATGCGCGGCAGATCCGAGTGCTCGGCCGAATACTTCGGGTGCTCGAGTACAATTTAATACAATAGAAGTCAATGGGAGAACCCTAGGCACCCCCTGCTTGGAAGAGAAGAGGGTGTCGGGTTCATAAAAAAAGGTTATAAATTGATGGAAACCCCATCAAAATGGTTTGGAAACAGCATTAAGAGGATAGCTGGATGCGTCTTAGACTACTATTATGTACGACATACAATAGACAACCACACAAAGGCTATATGCCAAAACCCAGGTATGTGCAAGCCATCAATCTATCCATGAGACAGATAACAGCCAGCATATCTTAAAATGGCAGCCTTGTGCACTATCAGATATTCCAAACCAGCTCTCATCTGACGGAAAACCAGTAAACCTCAAAGCTATTTTGCATCTGTTGGATGGCTTGGGTGGACCTGCACACCTAGATCAATATCATTAGGGCGAAAAAAAAAATCTGATTGTCCTAACATATTATTAATATTCAATAACCTTTCTATACAGTTTTGTCATGTAAAAACGAATTTGCATAAACATAAGCATATGGGAAAGACATGCAAATGAGCAGAATCTGCCTTGTTTTTTAGTCATAAGACTATGAAAACCAATAGATGGTGCTATTGAGTTATGAACAACGCCATCTATTGGTTTCACAGTCTTATGACAAGAGTAGACTAATAGTTTTGTCAGAAGACTATGAAACCAATAGATGGCGCTGTTGATAACTCAATAGCGCCATCTATTGGTTTCATAGTCTTCTGACAAGAATATTAGACTATGAGTCATATGACAAGCTTATTAGTGTAGCCTTTGCAATACACGCTCGTCTGCAAGGGGCCTACATGTCTAATCTAATACGTTTAATACTGGTACTGTATTATGCTGCGATTTTTCCATATAAAAATCTGCACAGAAAAACGGCACATAATATGCATCATGTGCCTTCACACGTGGCAGATTTTGTGGCAGAAAATTCCGGGACTGAAAATCAGTTCAATTCAACTTAATTGGGCTTTCAGAATTCTATATGCTCACTGTCTCATTCAAAAGAATGGAACTGATTTTCAGTCGCAAAATATTCTGCCACAAAATCTGCACCCTTAGGCCTCATGCACACGGCCGTTGTTTTGGTCCGCATCCGAACCGCAGTTTTGGTGGCTCGGATGCAGACCCATTCACTTCAATGGGGCCGCAAAAGATGCGGACAGCACTCTGTGTGCTGTCCGCATCTGTTACTCTGCTCTGTGGCCTGCAAGAAAAATATAACATGTCTTAGGCTAGTTTCACACTTGCGGCAGGACGGATCCGACAGGCTGTTCACCATGTCGGATCCGTCCTGCGGCTATTTCGTCCTGCGGCCGGACTAAAAAGCCTGACATGCAGTAATTTTAGTCCGGCGCCCTTTCTCCGTGCACCGCCGTGCTGCGCCGGAGCTCCGCCCCCGTCCCCATTATAGTCAATGGGGACGGAGCGGCGGTCCGGCGGCACGGCGAAATAGCCGCAGGACGGATCCGACAGGGTGAACAGCCTGTCGGATCCGTCCTGCCGCAAGTGTGAAAGTAGCCTTATTCTTGTCAGCGCTTTCCAGACAAGAATAGGCAGTTATTTTAAAGGCTATCCGTGGCGTTCCGGCAAATTGCAGAACGCACACGGACACCATCCATGTTTTGCGGATCTGCGATTTGCGGAACGCAAAACACACAACGATCGTGTGCATGAGGCCTCACATTGCAATAATGATGGTCACCGATGTTGCATCCAAACCATCATTTGCTGTTGCCAGCAGTTCTACACAGCCAACATTCAGAACAGTGGTGTCATCCCATGTAGCAAAAAACAAAAGTCTATATGGTATACAAATAAATTAAGAGATTGCCTAGAATCACACGGCCATTAAGAATCAGCAAGTAGTAAACCTTAGTAGATTTGCAGACTGTGCCGACTCCTGGT
Source organism: Bufo gargarizans (assembly GCF_014858855.1). Classification (NCBI taxonomy): domain Eukaryota; kingdom Metazoa; phylum Chordata; class Amphibia; order Anura; family Bufonidae; genus Bufo; species Bufo gargarizans. Next base: position 612,481,863 of record NC_058082.1, on the reverse strand, counting down.
ACGGCAGCCATTAGGTGGAACAGCGTCCTTACGACCATGGCACCTCTTAGTAATATATATTACAAAGCATTTCTAGTACATGGTGACAGTGTATAAAGTAAAACACAACATTTTTAGTTTTTTTCTATTCCACAAAAAAATGTAATAAAAATCTAATTACAGTGCATGCCATAAAAAAGCAGATTTCCTTTCTTTCCCATTACTTTACAAAAAATAAAAATAAAGGTTAGGCCTTATGAACACGACCGTATGTATTTTGCGGTCAGCAAAAAACGGACCTGCAAAAAATACGGCTGACGTCCGTGTGCATTCCATATTTTGAGGAACGGAACAGCTGGCCCCTAATAGAACAGTACTATCCTTGTCCGTAATGCGGACAATAATAGGACATGGAAATACGGACATACGGAAACGAAATGCACTCGGAGCACCTTCCATTTTTTTGCGGACCTAAAGAAATGAATGGTTCCGCATAAGGTCTGCAAAGAAAACTGAACGGACACGAAAGAAAATATGTTTGTGTGCACACGGTCAATTGCATGAGACCGAAAACATTTCCATTCATGGTAGTAGCTGTACGGTGGGCCCCCAGAATCAATTCCACTGGTGGGTCCAAGGCACCCCAGTCCGACACTGGGTGTAGACTTCAGTTTTTGGTGCCTGGATGACCAGAGGTGCTTCTCATTTATTAAGAGGCAGCACAGGGAGATCAAGACTGGAGTATGGGAACCCCAGTTTTGGAAAATCTACCCCATAGGATGGGACACTGGACGCAGAGAATTGTTTATAGTGCGCAGACGCCAAACGCTTGGTGTGAAGTCTGTGTGGTAGAAGAAAGGACATGAGTGCACAATACCAGCTGGTTGAAGGCGGCAACACAGCCATTTTCAGTAATGTCCTATATAGTGGCCACAACTGCAAGGACACATCATAGAACCTTTGGAGCAGCAGCCAGGACCAGAAGAAACATAATATGGATGGAATTTAGTGAACACAGCAGGAGCAGTGACTGTAATACAGTAACACAAAAACATTGCAAAGTGGCCGAACCTTTATGGGAATAAATTGCAAGTTACTGATATTTCCCCACAAGACTTTATATCAAGATGCTCAGCTCCTCCTGCTCTGTAACATGCTGCCGGCAAGCTGGGCTGTGTATTCAACAAAAACAGGTTCCCTTTACGTGATTTTTAAAATTAATCTTATTGGTACAATTTTGTATTAATATGTTTACATTATAATAATATTTTATATACAGTAGATAAGTTCTAATAATTCATATATTCTATATAGCATTGATCAAAGACTGGCTTTATATTGAATAGTGTCAAGGTACCTTCTGTTGGCGCCTCTCCACATATGGTGTACGGTCGTACAGTGTACAAATAACCTTGCCTTATGGTACCTAGTTATAGGTGACATACACATACATTGTGGTGCTCATGTACTATATGGTGTCTGATCTTCATGTTTTACATTAATCATAGGATAACCCCTTTAAGCCTGATTAACCAACGGCACTTTGCCTGTGTCGGTTAATTCGGTTTGGTTTCATGACAACCTCAAGGGGCAAGGACGGGCGGTCTCCTTAAACGTGCACTGCTGATGTTAAAAGCTGAGACTTTAGCCAATATTAGGAATCTTACTATGGAGGTATGTAGGAGCTTGGCTGTGAGTCGGTCCTTAGCACCTATCAGACTGTGTTCACACATGATAGGTCGTTTAGCGGTAGGACCCACGCCACACTGAGATACCTTGAAGGGGTGCACAGGGCTCTGAAATGTTCCTGACTGGAAGCTATTGGCTAAAGTCTCAGCTTTTCACATCAGCGTGAGGGTCTAGCCAGTATGGTCAGTCGCATATTATTGTGATTATTGTGATTTCTGAGTGAGCTGAGGCAGAGGCTCTGAGTCTGAGAGGTCACGGGCCGGGGTATGCAATGTACGGGGGAGAGGGATACGACGTTAGGGACTTACAGTTGCAGCGGCTGTATACCCCTTGTTGGACATGTACATGACCGCTGATATGGCCCTGTATAGTACATACATAACATAGTAACATAGTACATAAGGCCGAAAAAAGACATTTGTCCGTCCAGTTCGGCCTGTCATCCTGCAAGTTGATCCAGAGGAAGGCAAAAAAAAATGAGAGGTAGAAGCCAATTTTCCTCACTTTAGGGGAATAAAAAATTCACATCTACAACAGCAGATCAGGTTGGCTGTTCCGGCAAAGAGCAGCCAGCTGGAATTTGCCAGATCTGGCATTGCTGGATTTTATAGTTCACCACCAGATCCCCATTGACTGTAATGAGGTCTGGCGGTGATCCAGTCACCTTCCGGCATAAATGCCGGGTTTCGGTAGGACAAAACCCTTGCATGCAAGATGGGCATGTGTGTCGTCTCAGCTCGATCAGCTTGCCGCAGTTGTGAGTGTGGCCTAAGGCTAGGTCTGTCGCGCGACACATAGGGCACAACTGCACTGCAACATTTGTCGCGCAACATTTTTATAATGACAGTCTATGGGCGACATGCGACATGCCGCGACAGTCGCAGAAAAATCTATTTCAAATTGATTTTTTGCGACTGTCGTCTCACAGTTGCAGCATGTCGCAGTGCAACACCATAGACTATCATTATAAAAATTGTCGCGCGGCAAATGTTGTTGTGTAGACCTAGCCTAAGAGTAATTATATAGTATGTCTGAACATACTGCTGTAACTGTATAGTTTAGAATATGCAATTTCTACATGTGAGGACCAGATGGATAAACTGATAAATTAAATAAAAAATAAATAATTAAAAATCTAAAAATAAAAATGGTAAAAAAAAAGTATATGTCTATAAACACAACAGACAGAGTGCTATGGCGGCTTCGGTGTTGTTTCCCAGTTGCACAGCCGTACATTTCCTAGTGGCTGTGCCTGGTATTGCAGCTTTGTCCCCTTGACTTCAATGGGACTGAGCTGCAAGGAACTGCAGTACCTGGTACAGAGAATACTAAATTTACAGCGCTGTGTCTAGTAAACAGGAAAGGCTAATGGCGAATTTAGGCAAGCAGATAATGCTTGCCAATGACTTATGTTGAACAATAATTGTGCAGTGTAAATGTAGGTAGTGACTGGATGATTATACGATAAATTATTGTTTGTGGTTATTGAATTGTGATCATGTAAAGCAACATTGGGGGACATTTATCAATAATGGCGTAATCTGGGCCCCCCAAAAATACTAACATTACAAATCAAAAGTGGTGTTTTGTTTCACCTCATATATATGAAAAGGTGCATGGTACTATGTGATATAAACTTGATTATTTGCCTATTTCTCTTGATTTGCAACATTTTAACACCGATAGCAATGTGCCATTTCAGCCAACCCTGCCAGACCAAACTTGCGCCTTTTGAAGCATATTTGCCACATTTCCACTGGTAAATTGCAACTTTTATCTGACTCGGGACGTTTTTATTATTTTTTGCTGACTGTCAATTTACTGACAAAATGCTGCTGTTTAGCTCATTTATATTAGATAAAAATAAACGCATTTCTTTGTTCCCACGACAAATTGGTGTTCTTTTCATACATGCGACTTTTTACACAAAACACACATACGCTGGCCTAATTGTCCGCAACAATTTGAGCCATTTCTTCCGATAAGAGAATGATAAATGAGGTGTAATGTTCGCCAATTTGATAGCCCCGCCCACTTTGACATTCACAACTCATTTTGGAGTGATGCATTCTTTATGGTGAAAATTCTCGAGAAAACAGTTGATATATTTGGTGCAAATCAAAATGCCATTCTTTTTGGCGCATTTTACGCCATAATTCTGGTGGAACATGCTTAGTAAATGTCCCCCATTGTGTTATACTTTGGATATGTGAATGATGTAAAAATAAGAGTGTTTTATGTAAATCATTGCTGTCTAAATATAGCAAAAGGTCATTGATTAAGCGAGTAAATTATTTAATATGAACAAATTTGTACATGATAATCCCTGCATGAAAATGCTGCTCTGTCATCTTCTTCAAATTGCTAAATGCGATTGTGTCGTTAATCACTTAAATGATTTTCCACGTATATAAATCAGTCAGCTGATCAGTAGGGGTGCCAAGAGTTAGACCCCACCAGGCTGATACTGATGGCCTATCTTAAGAATGGGTCATTAAAGAGGTTGTGCTATAATATCAATTTATTGTGTTCGGTGGAGGTCATGAGAACAGGAGTCCCGTGTGCCCTTATGGAGTGACAGGGCATGCTGCATGCATTCTCCATGGCACTGCAGGGGGAAATTATACCGCCAGAGGCAATGGAAAGGAGACATGATGAGACACATACACCTGTCAGCAAAGGTCCGTGAAACTTCCTAGGATAAATCATTCGAATAGTTGTGCCACACAGTGACCAAATGAAAGCATTACCAGTGTTATACAGTTCCAGGTATTAGTCATATATAATGCCTAGATAATACCGCTATACACATATCGCTTATCGCTTATATATATATATGAAAATGAATTTCTGTCTGTTGTTCTTTATGCACTGCCAAACAACTGGACCAATCTGCACCACATTTGGCATTTAGGTACGACAGGTGATACTAGGTCATACTGTTCTTGAGATATTCCCCAAAAATGACCCATATTAGCCAATAGAAGGTCGCAGGTACTTCATTCATGTCCTAACTGCCATACATACGGTCATATGACCCTTATTAGCCAATAGAAGCTTGCAGGTCCTTCAGTCTTGACATACACACATTTTTATGCCAAATTTTTATAACAATTCTGCTATTTTTCTTCCCTATTGGTCACTGTCACGGGGATGGGGGGTGTGGAGGTCACTGTTAAAAGTGTTGTCCAAGTTCAGAACCCAGACATAACCCCTTCTTTATTCAGGCAGCCCCTCTGAGTGGAGCATCTGAGTGGAGCTCTCTCTTCCCTACTCTCTATTACTCAGGGCAAGGGCTGTTTTGTTTATATTTTTACACTTCTAGGTGGAGGATTCCGCCTAGAATTGTTCCCAGTGATGTCACCAGCGCTAGTGCCGGTGACATCACCGGGCTCACTGGTAGGTGGAAGCCTCTGCCTAGAATTCCCATACAGAGACCCAGTACATCACTGGATCTGCTGAAAAAAAACCTTTTCCTGCGCAATTCAACACAGGACAAGGGAGAGCATCAGCGCATGAAATGCTACAATGTTCCACTCAGAGGGGCTGCCTGGGTGAAGAAGGGGTTATGTCCGGGTTCAGCTCTTTTTTTTTTACAAACAGTTTTTATTGAGATTTTGAATGCATAACACAGGGTTACAGCAAAGGCAATGTATGGATAATTGAGGTATATGCAAGAAAAATCAAATACATTTTAGCCGTTATTGCCTAGTTCCTATATAATAAAATGTATAACATTTCTGCAAAGATAAGGGACATCTGATTAAAAGTAGGGTAGAAGGATCTGGAGAATGAACTGACAATACAGAGGAGACAGAGCAACGACATACTAAGAAAAAAGGGGAAGGGTAGTGGGGAGGGTTCTCGCAGAGTGGTAGGCCTAGCAGGTATTAAGTATACAGAAGCAGAAGCTCCATTCCTGCTTATGGACTTTGACCTATGGAACTCGGGTAACCAGCGACAGAAATGAGATAAGTCCAGACCAGATACCACAGGACCCACGAGAAAGCAGGTCCTAAATAGAGAGAAGGGAAGTACGAGAAAGATCCTGAACAGAATAATAAAAGCAGGGTGTTCAAATCTCCAGGAACCGGTCATGCCATGTAGAAGTCCAGGCCGAACTTGACTGCAGAAACGTTTAGGGACAATTTCTTCCAAGCCACTGCTATTGTCTGTTTCACGGCCAAAAAGAAAAAGCTTATTAATGGTTTTGAGTGTGCAGAAATTTGTGAGTTCTTTTTATTGAGTAGTGCTTCCAAGGGATCTTTTTTATGTTACAACCTGTCACTGAATGCACAAGGTTATACACCCGTATCCATAATCTCTTCGCTCTCTGACAATCCCACCAGACGTGTAACATATCACCTGGTGATGGGCAACCTCTAAAGCATGTTGGAGGAGAGTCTGGTACTGCATGAGCTATACGGGAGGGGACTAGGTACCAACGGAGTAGTAGGTTTCTAACATTAGAGTATTCAGGGCACTCTTATGTGTCACTTCTCAGATTTGTTTCCATTGGGCATCAGATAGTGTTAAGCCAATATCGGCTTCCCAATTAGAAACATAAGAGGGATGTGTTCCGCTAGAAGTATGGGTGAGGTCAGCATATATTGCCGAAATGAGGCCTCTAGCCTGGGCATAACTGAGGCAATAGGTTTCAAAAGCGGTCAAAGACAGAGGGGTGGATGTGTTTATGAGAAGGGATCCGACAAAGTGTTTCACTTGGAGACAGCAGAATATTTCAGTAGGATGGGATTAGTAATTGTGGGTAGAGTTGAGCGAACACCTGGATGTTCGGGTTCGAGAAGTTCGGCCGAACTTCCCGAAAATGTTCGGGTTCGGGATCCGAACCGGACCCGAACTTCGTCCCGAACCCGAACCCCATTGAAGTCAATGGGGACCCGAACTTTTCGGCACTAAAAAGGCTGTAAAACAGCCCAGGAAAGGGCTAGAGGGCTGCAAAAGGCAGCAACATGTAGGTAAATCCCCTGCAAACAAATGTGGATAGGCAAATGAATAAAAATAAAAATAAAATAAATAAAAATTAACCAATATCAATTGGAGAGAGGTCCCATAGCAGAGAATCTGGCTTCATGTCACCCACCACTGTAACAGTCCATTGTCATATATTTAGGCCCCGGCACCAAGGCAGAGGAGAGAGGTCCCGTAACAGAGAATCTGGCTTCATGTCAGCAGAGAATCAGTCTTCATGTCATAGCAGAGAATCAGGCTTCACGTCACCCAACACTGTAACAGTCCATTGTCAGATATTTAGGCCCAGGCACCCAGGCAGAGGAGAGATTTCCGTAACAGAGAATCTGGCTTCATGTCAACAGAGAATCAGTCTTCATATCATAGCAGAGAATCATGCTTCACGTCACCCAACACTGGAACAGTCCATTGTCAGATATTTAGGCCCAGGCACCCAGGCAGAGGAGAGAGGTCCCGTAACAGAAAATCTGGCTTCATGTCAGCAGAGAATCAGTCTTCATATCATAGCAGAAAATCATGCTTCACGGCACCCAACACTGGAACAGTCCATTGTCAGATATTTAGGCCCAGGCACCCAGGCAGAGGAGAGAGGTCCCGTAACAGAGAATCTGGCTTCATGTCAGCAGAGAATCAGTCTTCATATCATAGCAGAGAATCATGCTTCACGTCACCCAACACTGGTACAGTCCATTGTCAGATATTTAGGCCCAGGCACCCAGGCAGAGGAGAGAGGTCCCGTAACAGAGAATCTGTCTTCATGTCAGCAGAGAATCAGTCTTCATGTCATAGCAGAGAATCAGGCTTCACGTCACCCACCACTGTAACAGTCCATTGTCAGATATTTAGGCCCCGGCACCCAGACAGAGGAGAGGTTCATTCAACTTTGGGTTGCCCCGCAATATAATGGTAAAATGAAAATAAAAATAGGATTTAATGAGGAAGTGCCCTGGAGTACAATAATATATGGTTATGGGGAGGTAGTTAATGTCTAATCTGCTCAAGGGATGGACAGGTCCTGTGGGATCCATGCCTGGTTCATTTTTATGAACGTCAGCTTGTCCACATTGGCTGCAGACAGGCGGCTGCGCTTGTCTGTAATGACGCCCCCTGCCGTGCTGAATACACGTTCAGACAAAACGCTGGCCGCCGGGCAGGCCAGCACCTCCAAGGCATAAAAGGCTAGCTCTGGCCACGTGGACAATTTAGAGACCCAGAAGTTGAATGGGGCCGAACCATCAGTCAGTACGTGGAGGGGTGTGCACACGTACTGTTCCACTATGTTAGTGAAATGTTGCCTCCTGCTAACACGTTGCGTATCAGGTGGTGGTGCAGTTAGCTGTGGCGTGTTGACAAAAGTTTTCCACATCTCGGCCATGCTAACCCTGCCCTCAGAGGAGCTGGCCGTGACACAGCTGCCTTGGCGACCTCTTGCTCCTCCTCTGCCTTGGCCTTGGGCTTCCACTTGTTCCCCTGTGACATTTGGGAGTGCTCTCAGTAGCGCGTCTACCAACGTGCGCTTGTACTCGCGCATCTTCCTATCACGCTCCAGTGCAGGAAGTAAGGTGGGCACATTGTCTTTGTACCGTGGATCCAGCAGGGTGGCAACCCAGTAGTCCGCACACGTTAAAATGTGGGCAACTCTGCTGTCGTTGCGCAGGCACTGCAGCATGTAGTCACTCATGTGTGCCAGGCTGCCCAGAGGTAAGGACAAGCTGTCCTCTGTGGGAGGCGTATCGTCATCGTCCAGCCTTTCCCCCCAGCCACGCACCAGTGATGGGCCCGAGCTGCGTTGGGTGCCACCCCGCTGTGACCATGCTTCATCCTCATCCTCCTCCACCTCCTCCTCATCCTCGTCCTCCTCGTCCTCCAGTAGTGGGCCCTGGCTGGCCACATTTGTACCTGGCCTCTGCTGTTGCAAAAAAACTCCCTCTGAGTCACTTCGAAGAGACTGGCCTGAAAGTGCTAAAAATGACCCCTCTTCCTCCTCCTCCTCCTCCTCCTGGGCCACCTCCTCTTCCATCATTGCTCTAAGTGTTTTCTCAAGGAGACATAGAAGTGGTATTGTAACGCTGATAACGGCGTCATCGCCACTGGCCATGTTGGTGGAGTACTCGAAACAGCGCAACAGGGCACACAGGTCTCGCATGGAGGCCCAGCCATTGGTGGTGAAGTGGTGCTGTTCCGCATTGCGACTGACCCGTGCGTGCTGCAGCTGAAACTCCACTATGGCCTGCTGCTGCTCGCACAGTCTGTCCAGCATGTGCAAGGTGGAGTTCCACCTGGTGGGCACGTCGCATATGAGGCAGTGAGCAGGAAGGCCGAAGTTACGCTGTAGCGCAGAAAGGCGAGCAGCGGCAGGATGTGAACGCCGGAAGCGCGAACAGACGGCCCGCAGTTTATGCAGCAGCTCTGACATGTCGGGGTAGTTGTGAATGAACTTCTGCACCACCAGATTCAGCACATGCGCCAAGCAAGGGATGTGCGTCAAACCGGCTAGTCCCAGAGCTGCAACGAGATTTCGCCCATTATCGCACACCACCAGGCCGGGCTTGAGGCTCACCGGCAGCAACCACTCGTCGGTCTGTTTTTCTATACCCCGCCACAACTCCTGTGCGGTGTGGGGCCTGTCCCCCAAACATATGAGTTTCAGAATGGCCTGCTGACGTTTACCCCGGGCTGTGCTGAAGTTGGTGGTGAAGGTGTGTGGCTGACTGGATGAGCAGGTGGAAGAAGAGGAGGAGGAAGCCGAGTAGGAGGAGGAGGCAACAGGAGGCAAAGAATGTTGCCCTGCGATCCTTGGCGTCGGAAGGACGTGCGCCAAACAGCTCTCCGCCTGGGGCCCAGCCGCCACTACATTTACCCAGTGTGCAGTTAGGGAGATATAGCGTCCCTGGCCGTGCTTACTGGTCCACATATCTGTGGTTAGGTGGACCTTGCCACAGATGGCGTTGCGCAGTGCACACTTGATTTTATCGGATACTTGGTTGTGCAGGGAAGGCACGGCTCTCTTGGAGAAGTAGTACCGGCTGGGAACAACATACTGTGGGACAGCAAGCGACATGAGCTGTTTGAAGCTGTCTGTGTCTACCAGCCTAAATGACAGCATTTCATAGGCCAGTAGTTTAGAAATGCTGGCGTTCAGGGCCAGGGATCGAGGGTGGCTAGTTGGGAATTTACGCTTTCTCTCAAATGTTTGTGAGATGGAGAGCTGAACGCTGCCATGTGACATGGTTGAGATGCTTGGTGACGGAGGTGGTGGTATTGGTGGTACATCCCCTGTTTGCTGGGCGGCAGGTGCCAACGTTCCTCCAGAGGCGGAGGAAGAAGCCGAGGCCGAGGCGGCAGCAGCAGAAGAGGCCGAGGTGGCAGCAGCAGAAGAGGCAGCAGGGGGAGCCTGAGTGACTTCCTTGTTTTTAAGGTGTTTACTCCACTGCAGTTCATGCTTTGCATGCAGGTGCCTGGTCATGCAGGTTGTGCTAAGTTTCAGAACGTTAATGCCTCGCTTCAGGCTCTGATGGCACAGCGTGCAAACCACTCGGGTCTTGTCGTCAGCACATTGTTTGAAGAAGTGCCATGCCAGGGAACTCCTTGAAGCTGCCTTTGGGGTGCTCGGTCCCAGATGGCGGCGGTCAGTAGCAGGCGGAGTCTCTTGGCGGCGGGTGTTCTGCTTTTGCCCACTGCTCCCTCTTTTGCTACGCTGTTGGCTCGGTCTCACCACTGCCTCTTCCTCCGAACTGTGAAAGTCAGTGGCACGACCTTCATTACATGTGGGGTCTAGAATCTCATCGTCCCCTGCATCGTCTTACACCCAGTCTTCCTCCCTGACCTCCTGTTCAGTCTGCACACTGCAGAAAGACGCAGCAGTTAGCACCTGTGTTTCGTCATCATCAGAGACGTGCTGAGGTGGTATTCCCATGTCCTCATCATCAGGAAACATAAGTGGTTGTGCGTCAGTGCATTCTATGTCTTCCACCGCTGGGGAAGGGCAAGGTGGATGCCCTTGGGAAACCCTGCCAGCAGAGTCTTCAAACAGCATAAGAGACTGCTGCATAAGTTGAGGCTCAGACAGTTTCCCTGGTATGCATGGGGGTAATGTGACAGACTGATGGGCTTGGTTTTCAGGCGCCATCTGTGCGCTTTCTGCAGAAGACTGGGTGGGAGATAAAGTGAACGTGCTGGATCCACTGTCGGCCACCCAATTGACTAATGCCTGTACCTGCTCAGGCCTTACCATCCTTAGAACGGCATTGGGCCCCACCAAATATCGCTGTAAATTCTGGCGGCTACTGGGACCTGAGGTAGTTGGTACACTAGGACGTGTGGATGTGGCAGAACTCCCAGCACCAGAGGCGCCACTAACACCACCACGACCATGTCCGCGTCCGCGTCCTTTACTAGATGTTTTCCTCATTGTTATCGTTCACCACAACAACAAAAATATTATTTGGCCCATAGGGCCAAATAATAGATAACACTATCTGGCTATCTATTTAGGTACCGTATTACACTAATACAGGCACAGCAGTAACCACAGATTTAGCTGAATATAAATTTGAGGCCTATTATTTAGGCGCTGGGTGACAGGTATACGTTTACGGACAGAATTAGACTTGGATATGCACAGTAGCGTGTGTGTGAAGTTATTGAGAATGACCCTATCAGCACCTTGAATCTAATATACCCTTTTAGGGATAGATTTAAAGTAGGCCTGATACAGCAGAAACCACTAATTTAGAGAATTGCTAAATTGGGAATTGTATTTCAACCCAGTACAAAAACTGTGCTTTGACGTACACTAAATAACTTGCCCAGCCACAGCAATAACCACAGATTTAGCTGACTATAAATTTGAGGCCTATTATTTAGGCGCTGGGTGACAGGTATACGTTTACAGACAGAATTAGACTGGGATATGGCCAAAAAATAACCACACTATTGATGGTTAAATGCACTTGGTGTGACAGCTTGACCCTGATGTAGGATATAGCCAAAAAACAACCACACTATTGAGGGTTAAATGCACTTGGTGACAGGCTCAGCTTGCCCCTGATGTAGTATATGGCCAAAAAATAACCACACTATTGATGGTTAAATGCACTTGGTGTGACAGCTTGACCCTGATGTAGGATATAGCCAAAAAACAACCACACTATTGAGGGTTAAATGCACTTGGTGACAGGCTCAGCTTGCCCCTGATGTAGTATATGGCCAAAAAATAACCACACTATTGATGGTTAAATGCACTTGGTGTGACAGCTTGACCGATGTAGGATATAGCCAAAAAACAACCACACAATTGAGGGTTAAATGCACTTGGTGACAGCTTGCCCCTGATGTAGTATATGGCAAAAAAATAACCACACTATTGATGGTTAAATGCACTTGGTGTGACAGCTTGACCCTGATGTAGGATATAGCCAAAAAACAACCACACTATTGAGGGTTAAATGCACTTGGTGACAGGCTCAGCTTGCCCCTGATGTAGTATATGGCCAAAAAATACCCACACTATTGATGGTTAAATGCACTTGGTGTGACAGCTTGACCGATGTAGGATATAGCCAAAAAACAACCACACTATTGAGGGTTAAATGCACTTGGTGACAGCTTGCCCCTGATGTAGTATATGGCCAAAAAATAACCACACTATTTATGGTTAAATGCACTTGGTGTGACAGCTTGACCCTGATGTAGGATATAGCCAAAAAATAACCACACTATTGAGGGTTAACTGTACTTGGTGCCAGCTTGTGCTAGCGCACCACAAGACACAAAATGGCCGCCGATCACCCCAGAAAAAGGTGAATGAAAAACGCTCTGGGTAGCCTAAAACAGTGAGCAATTGAATAGCAGCAGTTCAATGATCCACAGCTGCAGATCGATCACTGAATGAAGTCTTTTGGATGAGTTAATCACTGCCTAATCTCGCCCTAACGTCGCAGCTGCAACCTCTCCCTACACTGATCAGAGCAGAGTGACGGGCGGCTCTACGTGACTCCAGCTTAAATAGAGGCTGGGTCACATGCTGCACTGGCCAATCACAGCCATGCCAATAGTAGGCATGGCTGTGACGGCCTCTTGGGGCAAGTAATATGACGCTTGTTGATTGGCTGCTTTTCAGCCTTTCAAAAAGCACCAAGAAAGCGACGAACACCGAACCCGGACTTTTACGAAAATGTTCGGGTTCGGGTCCGTGTCACGGACACCCCAAAATTCGGTACGAACCCGAACTATACAGTTCGGGTTCGCTCATCCCTAATTGTAGGTTTGAACCCGGACAACCCCTTTAGGGGACTAGGTGCTGTTGAGGACACTGTTAAGGGAGTGGGGGCTGTGGAGGTCACTATTAAGGGGGAAGGGGCTTATTGTGACTGGTTGTCACTCTTATAGGGACACTGTGAATAGAATATTTTAACCACAAAAAAAATTTAAAATAATAATACACCCATGCAAAGCCAGATCATTCTGATAGTTATAAATAATAATTATACAGTGTCAAAACCATACCATGGACAAGTAATGGAGCTATACCATACAGTGGTAGAAATCAGCAGCTAACTTATGTTGGTTAGTAGTCATGCCACAGTCACTGTTGCTTCTTGGTGACTGAAGTTCTGCTCATCCCTGGCTTTAGTAACACTGACATCATAGAGTATGGACCTGCTATCATCGTACCAATTAAACTAAAGAACTAAATGCTAAGCACCTAACTAGCAATAAGAGTCATTCCCCTATGACGAATACACCCCTTAAATTTGGACAACTGCTGTAATATTGTTTGCTATTAAGGACACACCTGCTGGGCATGGCATGATGAAGCCCCTGGATTTTGGTGGCTGAGGCAGTAGCAGACAAAAAGAGGTCAACGAATCAGTCAATTAATAAGCAGGTTTATAAAATTGACAATGTGCATTTGGATCATAACATCACTGAATGAATATATTTTTTTTCTATTATTACTGAAGATTGGAAGACGATAAGACATGACTGACCTATCAGCATAGTCATGTTCTTCAGAGTCAATTATTTTCTATTTTTCATTCTCTCCACATCCCTATAGAAAACCAGTCCAGTCACAGAAACTTCACAAATATTAATTCCATTTCAGCCTCTCTTCAGGGACTCATATCTCCGTCTGTAGATGAGACATCACCCTCTTAGTCAAGACAACACGACATGGAGAGAACTATGTAAAGATTTGTGACTGTCACAGTGAATAGAAGCTATGTAGGAGTCTATACTACACCAGAAAAACCCAATAACCTTGTCCTCTGCAAAATAATCCATCAAGGCTATTTAAGAGCCATTTCTTAGTTATTTCTGCTTCTAGGAAAGTCGTGTGACAACCACACAAGTTGTTACTTAGCTTTCACAACCTTAATAATGGAAAAGCTAGATAATTATCCATTCCTTCTCCTGTATGGTTACATAAGTAGGCAGATGTAACCGAGAGAACAGGGACAACTTCTCTTTGGGAGCTGTAAAAATGCCATATTGTAGTGAGCCCAGGAAGGGGGAGGGGGAGAGGACAGGAGAGGTGGAGGTGGAGAGGATAGGTGTAGCAGTAACGGTAGCCGTACTCACTCTGCTTCCTGTTATTTCCGTCAGCCCCATAGAAGTGAATGGAGCGGTGGTCACGCTTACACAGTGTGCCTCCCATTCATTTCAATAGGACGTGCTGCTCAGCTATTTTCGACCCTCCTATAGAAATGATTGGAGGGCACCCGCACAGTGGCATACATAGAGAAGTAAGGGCCCCATAGCAAGGATCAAACCAGGCCCCCTATACAGGACAGTAGGGTTTACTCCTAAACCCTTTTCAATGACCCCTGGGACATTTTGTGAAAATGAAAAGTCTCAGGCTAAAGCATAATCTTTGGGGAAAAAAATCATTTTTCATTTTCTAAATGCTGAGAAACACACGTGGCATCAAATTACTAACTACATCCCACAATAAATTCCTTGTAATTTCCAGAATGGGGAGTCTCTTTAAATGCAGTATGGAGCATGAAACCCATTTCAGCAAAATGTGCCTTTCAAAAGCCATATGGAGCTATTTTCTTTCTGACCCTTGTGGTGTGCCCATACAACAGTTTACAATGACTTATGGGATGTTGCTATATTCTGGAAAAAATGTGTAACAAATTGTGGGGTGCCTTTTCTCCTGTAGAATGTATTTTTTGTATTTTCAGTCAAGTGTTTCTAACCATAGGGTAAAAATTGCTCAGCACACCACTTGAAAAATTCCTTAGAGGTGTTATTAACAAAATGGGGTCACTTTTGGGGGGTTTCCAAGATGGTGGGAGGTACTTAAGGGTCTCTTCAAATGCAATATAGCACCCAAAAAAACTTTACGGCAAAATGTGCCCTCCAAAAGCCATATGGCGCGACTTCTCTTCCAAACCCTTTGTGTGCCCATGCAACCACATATGGGGTGTTTTTGTAAACTGTAGAATTTGGATAATAAATATTGTGACTTGCTTTGCTGTTATCCCTTGCTATGTTACCGACAAAAAAATATTAAATTGGAAAATCTTTAAAAAAAGTGAAATAGAAGTAGACATGTTAATTATTTTTTGAGGTCTCACTGTCTTGAAAGCAGAGAAATTCATATTTAGAAAATAAATTCTGGATCTTTTTTAATAAATAAAGGTAAAACATATCAAACTAATGGCTTGGATAAGTAAAATCATTCTAAAGTTATTATCATATAAAGTGACACATGTCAGATTTGCAAAATAGGCCTGGTCAGGAAGGTGAAAACTGTCTGTGTCTTGAAGGGGTTAATACTAGTGTTGGTCGAGCACCAAAGTGCTTGGGTGCTCGAGTAGAACACCTCGGGATGCTCGGGTGCTCTACAGAGCACCCAAGCACAATGGAAATCAATGGGAGAACCCGAGCATTACAGGGAAAGGTCAAAAATTTATGGAAACACCACGGAAATGGTTCGGGAACAGCATGGGGAGGATGTCTGGATCCATCTTGGACTCCCAGGTCGCTGCTTAGAATGATGTTTTCCGAGTAGTACGCCACTTTTACAGACTGGCAATAATACATACAAAACCGAAGATAAAATCGATTTTAGAGGAAAAATTGTTAAGAAACATTCTTTCCTGTATATTTACTTGTATAGAAAGTGCAAGTGCTTCCAAAAATTACAAGGAAGAGGCACTCCGATACAACCTGTATATCACATAAAGGAGGGCCTCATTCACATTGTGGTACAATTGTTCAGGTAGTGGGAGTCCTACACTAATAAAGCCTATGCACTAAGTGAAAGGGCTGCCAAAAATTACAAGGAACCAGCACTACAATACACCCTTTATTACACATAAAGGAGGGCATCCTACACACCCTTGAAAAAATATGATTAATGGCCTGCTGGTTACCCTCAAAAACATTAGGATCAAGGACCTGCTGATCTGACCATCTAAAACATTAGGGGCAAGGGCCTGCTGTTGATATGACCATCTAAAACATTAGGGGTGAGGGTCTGCTGCTGAGCTGACCCTCTAAAACATTAGGGGCGAGTGCCTGCTGCTGATCTGACCTTCTAAAATATCAGGGGCAAGGGCCTGCTGCTGAGCTGACTATCTAAAACATTAGGGATGAGGGCCTGCTGCTGAGCTGACCATGTAAAACATTAGGGGTGAGGGCCTGCTGCTGATCTGACCTTCTAAAACATTAGGGGTAAGGGTCTGCTGATGAGCTGACCATCTAAAACATTAGGGGTGAGGGTCTGCTGCTGAGCTGACCCTCTAAAACATTATGGGCGAGTGCCTGCTGCTGATCTGACCATCTAAAACATTAGGGGCAAGGGCCTGCTGGTGACCCTCAAAAACATTATGAACAAGGGCCTGCTGGTGACCCTCTAAAACATTATGGGCGAGGGCCTGCTGGTGACCCTCAAAAACATTTAGGGGCGAGGGCCTGCTGGTGACCCTCTAAAACATTATGGACGAGGGCCTGCTGATGACCCTGTAAAACATTATGGGCGAGGGCCTGCTGGTGACCCTCTAAAACATTATGGGTGACAGCCTACTGCTGAGCCGACCCTCTGAAACATTAGAAGTGAGAGCAGCCTAATAAGCATGTTGATATGATGGAGGAGAAGGACGAGGACAAGAAAAGAGAGATTGAACTATATACCCTTTTTAGTGGTGGAAGGGGTGCATGGGAATGCAGTGTATCAAAATGCATCATAAAAGCCACATTTAGAGTGTCTTTATGTTCAGCCGCTTTCCTCTGGTGGAGTAGAGAAGTCAGGTCTTGTACATTTTTATAAGAGTCCACCAGTCAGCATTTTCAGTTGACAGGCGGATGCACTTATCAGTTACTATGCCCTCAGCAGCACTTAATACACTCTGACAAAATGCTTGTGGCGGGGCAGACCAGCACCTCCAAGGCGTAGAGCACCAGTTTGTGTCACGTGTCCAGCTTGGACACCCAATAGTTGTAAGGCACAGAGTTTTTACTGAGGACGCTGACACGGTCTGCTATGTACTCCTTTACCATCTTTCAAAACTTTCTCCTCCTTGTGACACTAGGCTTCGCATCAGGTTGAGGGTGCTGGCGGGGTGTCATAAAACTGTCCCAGGCCTTGGAGAGTGTTGTCCTGCCTCTGTTGGAACTGCTGTGTGTTCCCCTCCTCAGTTGGCCAAGGAACTACGTAATCTGCAGCCAGCGTTGTCAGCTGGAAATTTTTGGCAACATTTTTCCACAAGGACCTTATGGTATTGCACCATTTTGTTCGTCCTCTCCACCACAGGAATGAGAGATGAGAAGTTCTCTTTGTAGTGGGGGGTCGAGAAGGATGAACAACCAGTAATCCATGTTGGCCAAAATGCCTACAACGCGAGGGTCACGGGAAAGGAAGCCTAACATAAATTTAGCCATGTGTGCCAGAGTCCCAATAGACAAGACTTCGCTGTCCTCATCAGGAGGATGAGTCTCAATCTCCTCATCCTCTTCCTCCTCTTCTACCCGTCCATGCTGAACAGATGAAATAAAACTTCCATGGGTACTACCCATTGTAGCGGAGGCAACCGTCTCCTGCTCCTCATCATCATCCAATTCTCGCTGAGAAGATGAACTGATGGTGGTCTGGCTATCACCCTGTGTACTGTCTTCCTCCATTTCCACCTCTTCCACAAGCATCTGCCTTAATTATGAGCAGGAAGCAGCGAGACACAGAAGTGGGATGGTTACGCTGATAATAGTGTTATCACCGCTCACCGTGTTGATTCCTCAAAATTGCGTAAAATCTCAGAGAGGTCAGACATCAATGCCCACTTGTCGCTTGTGAAGAGTAGAAGCTGACTGGAAAGGCGACGACCATGTTGCAGCTGGTATTCCACTACTGCCCTCTGCTGCTCACAAAGCCTGGCCAATATGTGGAACGTTGAGTTCCAGCGCGTGCTCATGTCGCACAACATTCGGTGAGCTGGCAATTGCAAGCGCTGCTACAGCGTTTCCAGGCTGGCGGAAGCTGTCGATGACTTCCGAAAATGGGCACACACGCAGCGCACCTTCACCAGTAGCTCACCAATTTGTGGTAGGCTTTGAGAAACCATTGAACCACTAGGTTGAACACGTGGTCTAGGCATGGTATGTGCGTGAGCTTGCCGAGCTCCAAAGCCGCCACCAAGTTTCGGCCATTATCAGACGCAACCATGCCTGGTTCTAGGTTGAGTGGCGAGAACCACAGCTCAGTCTGGTCCCTTTTAACCTGCCATAGCTCTGCGGCGGTGTGCTGTTTGTCACCTAAGCAGATTAGTTTAAGCACGGCCTGTTGCTGCTTCCCCACTGCATTGATAGTGGAGTAGGAGACGGAGGAGGAGAAGGGGGGTTGCAGCCACTAACGTAGGTGGTTGCGGAAACCCGAATGGAAACAGGGCCCGCAATCCTTGGCTTCAGCCATCCCAGGGTATGACTCGCTCCCGGCCTTCGCAACATTCACCCAGTGTGCCACCAGGGAAATGTAGTGTCCCTGGCCAAAGCACTTGTCCATGTGTCAGTCGTTAAGTGGACCTTCCCAATAACTGCGTTTGTCAGGGCACGGGTAATGTTACGAGATACATGCTGGTGTAAGGCTGGGACTGCACACCATGAAAAATATTGGCGGCTGGGGACAGAGTAACGCGGGACAGCCACAAGCCTAAATAACAACATTTCCAGGGCCAGCAATTTGGAAAGGTGCGCATTTAGTGCTATGGCCTGTGGATGGGTGTTTGGGTATTTGAGATTTCGTTCAAAGGCTGGAGGTATAGACATCTGTACACTGCGCTGGGACACAGAAGTGGATGTGCTAGCTGATGGTGCTTGCGAAGGTCCAGGTGCATGACGGCAAGGTATCCGGGCCTGTGTCTTGGACAGGGGATTGGCCAGCATGTAACACAGGGGAAGAAAATGTAGTGGTGTGAACCGCAGACACTGATTGTGGACCCAGGCGTTCAGCCCACCTATTAGGGTGCTTTGATGCCACGTGGAGAATCATGCTGGTGGTGGTGAGGTTGCTAGTGTTCACGCCCTTGCTCATTTTGGTACGGCACAGGTTGCAAATGACAATTCTTTTATCGTCTGCACTTTCCTCAAAAAAAGGCCAGACTGCGGAACTTCTTGGCAAGGAAGATTGCCGCAAGGGTGTGCTCCGGGGAACAGTTGCAGGCCTGTTTGGTCTGGCCCGCCTTCTCCCTTTTCCACCCCACTGCTTCTTCCAATCTGTTGTGGTGCTGCAGATCCATCCCCCTCTGTACTACTGTCCTCGCTCAGCTTGCCACCTTCCCAGGTTGGGTCAGTGACTTCATCATCCACCACTTCCTCTTCCACTTCCTCACTCTTATCATCCTCCTGACTTGTTGACCTAACAACAGCTTCAGTTATTGACAATGGTGTCTCATCCTCATCATGAACCTGTTGAGAAACTAATTGCCGTTGACTTATTGGCAACTGTGTCTCATCATCATCATCCACCTCGTGAAACACTAATTGCCGTTCCGCACCGTCACTGACTGTGGATGCTCAAGAGTTTGTGAATCAGGGCACAATATCTCCTCATGTCCCTCTTCAAGCGGACTTGTTGAGAGGCCCAAATCAAGGAATGGCGATGAAAAGAGCGTGGATCACTTG
Source organism: Bufo gargarizans (assembly GCF_014858855.1). Lineage (NCBI taxonomy): Eukaryota > Metazoa > Chordata > Amphibia > Anura > Bufonidae > Bufo > Bufo gargarizans. The sequence goes on along the minus strand of NC_058082.1, from coordinate 612,462,075 downwards.
TTTGGCAAGAGTGTCCATGGTGGGAGGAAGGAGTATCAGGGTGAGGATTCTGTTGACCAAACTCTTGGCTACTGAGACTGGACTTTGTGGAAGACAGGGTGGTGCTTAACCGACTGGAAGCAATTATCTGCTGCAATCCAACCGACCACCTGGTCGCACTGGTCTGACTTTGAGAGTGGTGTCTTGCGCCATCCTGCAAACTGGGAAATTAAGGTAGGTATCGTGGATGAGTGTGTTTCTTGTGCTCTGGCAGCAGGCACAGTTTCACCGCGCCCAGAGCCACGGCCTCTGAGTGCACCATCAGCAACATGGCCACTTCCCCGTCCCTCACTGCTCACCTTGCGCATATTAAATGGTATATATGCTTGCAGGTATGTCACACGTACAGTAGCGCAGGTTTTGTAAGTGTATGCACAAATAAAGTACACAGAATGTCACAGATATTTTTAGGATATACACACGTTAAACAGGAGATGAGGCGCAGGTAATGTCGCTGTCCACAGTGTCTATGAAAAAAGTACACTGAATGTCACAGATAATTTTAGTGCAAGTAATGTCGCTGTCACCAGCAGCTAATAAAAAATTACACTGAATGAATGTTACTGATATTTAGGATACACAAACGTTATACAGGAGGTGCACTCCTGTAGCCTGCTTTGCCTCACAGGCTGATTTTAATTAGCATGAGTATATAGTTTGCTCTGCATGCATGTTGGTACTTGTGGTCCCTGGATTCAATGGATGCCATTTAGGCACCACAGAGATATAAACCAAAAAGGAGCCCAGCATGCATGTGGAACCTACACAGCCTGAACTTCATGGTCTCTGTCATGGCACATAACAGGTGAACTTAGTGTTAGGTTCCCGTCTTATAAAGATCGCCCTGACGTGCGGAAGACAGGCTCAAATATTTTTGTACAAAATATATTTGAAAAAGCATCTCTAATTTATTAGCATAGCATCTGTAATGTAATATGTCTTTGTACTTTATTTGGTTTGTAGAGTGCTGTTGCATTTGTGTTTTCAGCCATAGCGACGTGCACCTGCGCATTGGGATGTGCTGACTCCCTTTCTTTGTTATACAGGTGGTATAGCACAAGTAATCTCACTGTCACCAGCGGCTAATAAAAAATGACACTGAATTAATGTCACTGATATTTAGGATGCGCAAATGTTACACAGAACATGTAGAGCAGGTAATGTCACTGCCACCAGCGGCCGAACAATTGCGCTGAATGTCACAGATATTTGGGCTGCGCAAATGTAAAATAAAAGATGTAGCAGAGGTTGTGTCACTATCAGAAGCGGCACTCAGGTTGCGCTAATACGGTAATATATATTGCAGCCAGATACAAAAATAGTCCTTAAAAGGACTTTTGGGTCTCTCACAATTCCACGCAATTTAGCGCAGGTTGCGCTAATAATTATATTGCTGCCAGATACAAAAATAGTCCTTAAAAGGACTTTTGGGTCTCTAACAAGTTTTTTCACTAAAATATTACTATTTCACTCCCTACACTATCTCTCCCTTCTTCAGCACAGCTCTCCCTGACTAAGACTGAGCCGAATACGTGTCATTGGGTGCTATATAGCACCCGATGATACGTTCCGACCAGCCAATCACTGTAATGCCAGTAGCCAACATGGCTACGGCATTACAGTGAGTGCCAGTACCTCCGCGCACATTTATTGGCTGCGTAGCCCAACCCTCGTTAATACACATCAGTGAAACTTTCAGATGGCTCATTCACATGGATGTGGAAGGAGAGAATATGGTTGTATTTTCTATTACATCTGTGAAGCAATGGTGGGAGGCATTCCGATCAGAAATTGGGGTGTATTGAGGTGGTAATGAGGAAGCAATGTGGCTGGCACTAGAGCCATGTTTACTTGGCACAGGAAATAATGACATTTTATGCCTGATGACAAGGACTAAAAGAGATAAGGAAAATTATTCTGTTATATTATGTTCCTAAAACGATTTTTAGCCAAATTATTTATGCTTTGTGTGATATTTAAAAACTAGCGCCCAAATCACATTTGATCCCAACATGTATGACTACTGAAACACAATGTACCCATTGTGCACTGACCCATTGAGAATGCATGTATGAAAATATATGTTTGAGAAAGGCGCACATGCAGTACTCAATGGCATTCAGTATAATAGCAGATAATGCTATGCACTGTACTTCACATTGGGGAAGTTCACTAGGTCTCCATACACCAGTGCCCTTGGTCAATGGGTAAAAGAGTTTGACGGGATATTTTATAACTATGGTATTAAACAGAATCCAAGTTATGCAGAACATTCACAAATGTATGCAGTGCCACCGGTCAGAAACCACAATGCTCCCCTTTCATAAGCTGTCAAAGGAGGCTTTGTGGTATCAGGAAACCAGAGGAAAACTGTCAATTGCATTATTGCGTTGACATTCCACACATGCTGTTTTTTTTTTTATAGTTTTGTCCCTTTTTTGCTTAATGCAATTGTAAATGATTTTCTGTTGTCCCTGTAGCAGATACCAACTGGTGTTAAGATGCTAAAATACAGTCCATCATTCCGGAGCCTTGACAACTAAGTGGAACACCTGAAAAACAACACAGGACGTAGCTCTCATGCATTGGGGCTGGACAATGATGGATACAAGTCAAGTGACATCTCCCAGGGTATTGTCAATCAAGTATCTGAAGGGAAAGAGAAAAGAAGTGTCCATGAGCTGAACAACTGAGACCATTGTAATCTCCTTTAAATTTAGGATAACACGTCTTTGTCAGAAGCTTCAGAATTACACGGCTTAGTTTTGCTCAGGCTTGCAGTGAGCAAGAGGGATAACATGGTTTGGCTTGAATCTATGGGGATTTGATACAAATTGGATGCTACTTCCATTGTTCTTTCTATTGTTCTTCTGTCCAATTGACCAGCAAATTCCAAGTGTGCTTCTCAAGAAAGGCTTCCAACCTCCCTGCTTGTTTGTTTAAGTCAAAGCCTATAGCTATAGATCTCAGAAAACTTGAATTGGCAGGTAACCTGTCCCACAATACTTCCCACTGTGAAGCCTCTATGAGGATGACAAGCCTTCAGAGGAACTGACTTTGGCCCTCAGGGTTGTCTTGTTTGGTGATTGACAACTGTTGGAAACTGTGACAGCAAGATAGTTTACATCTGTTTAGTATGATGACTGCTGTCCACTCCTTCCCACACCGCCCATTGTAATTCTAGGTACAGCTAGGAATTTTAGCACTGTCAATGCAGATGCCAGACCACTGTGGAGCTTTAGAGTGACGTTACACATTATATTAGAAGTCTGAAGTACAGCGGGGTCATTGCAGGATGGAATGTGATGACTATATATCTAACACAAAGTCAGCATTCCTACCATTCACTGCATTCCCAGCCAGGACTGAATAATACGCTCAATATGCTTTCTTACAGCCAACGATGTAACAAAACTGGCTCTTAGGAGGAATATAACCTAGTAAATATGATGTGACGTAGAGACTGACACTTTCCATCCCTTACGTTAGCACTGCCTGATGGAAGTTTTTGCTATTATTGGGTTGAATGTAAATGTCCTCTGTTGGTAAATCAAGTAATGTACATGTTCGGCTTATTATGAAGGAGATCTGGGGCACATTGAATTTGTATTCCCAGTAGATAAATGTATTATACTTGGAAGAGAGGGCTGAACATCCTACAGTCTGGAAATTCCAGGGAACCCAGGGCCGGTGGGGATCCCAATGCCTCTTTAGACGTCTCACAGATTTCAAGCAGTCGGTTACTACCTGATGCTCATCCATTTTACTGGTTACAATACATTATGTGATGTCACTATACCTAATGTTGTAATTAGTCGAAGCCTATATATACCAACCTATATACCAAGGTTTCTTAAACTTTCTCTATTGGTCAGAACTATTACCTCTTATCAGGGGTGCACCTTAGCCTTTCTGCTGCCTGAGGCGAAAACTAAAACGGTGCCCCCCCCCCTTCCCCCCCATTCCAATTTCTTAACCTAACCCCTTTGCCACAATTAAAAGCGCTCATTGTCCATGGCTTTTCCGCTGCCCCCTACCTGGTGCTGCCTGAGGCGATCACCTCACCCGGCCTCATTGGGGGTGCACCACTCCCACTTATTAATTCTAATGCATTGTACACCAGTGGGGTTTGTGTTAGAAAGTCGACTAATATCTGAAGACAGAACCAAGTAACAAATTTATCAAGCATTGTTCAACGTATAATACATTTGGTGACAACTACAGCAAGACAGCCCCCCTCATAATCTCCCCCACAGTGTTTTTGGCCTATAGGCCTCTCTATATGATGTAAAAAAATAAATAAATGCATGTTGTAAATGTTATTAAAAAATAAATAAATGCAATGCCAGTTTTACAAGCATTTACAATTGCTGAAAAAGTATTGTACATGTGAAGGAAGCCTAAAGGAATTGTGGAGACAGTCCTATAATAACTTTCAGAGCTATGGGGAATTTCAATTGCCCTTGTTCTGCAGTAGAATACAGAAGGATGAACTCCAGCCTACAGCTTGTTGAAAAACAGTTTGAGTCTGTTAACGGGTCTGCAGGGAGGTGATGTGAAACCTGAAATGATCCCAGCCAGGTTATCACCACAATAAACCTCACACAGACAACTGTACAGTTCTGTGTGTGATATGATACTCAGCACTGTATGGTGGGCCACATGATGCTCTTTCGGGAGCCATATCGCCACATTTTGTCTTGGAAGGAATGTAAAGACAGCTTCTAGGAGATATATTGGTCCTATGGTAATCAAAAGTATCTTCATATGGATTCTCAAATTCTAGTTGCACCTTTTGTACATTTTTACGGAGCTGTTAAGGGTTGGTTCTTTATCTGTGTATCTTTAGTGCATTGTTCGCAAATGCACATGTGAGCCTTAACCCGATTATTTGCACCATCTTGCATCCCAGATGGCCGTCACATAACAGTGTTTGACTGTGCGACCAGGGGTGCACCTAGCCTTTCTGCTGCCTGATGACACCGGCATCTGATAAGCTACAGGAACTAGGACGAAAGACTATTAGAGGAAACGGTGGGCCAGGGAGACATTGCTCCCGTGCCCGGTTGCAACATTCAACTGTATTGCTGTCCTGAGTACAGTGAAGCAGTTGAATATGTAGAGATGAACATTTCCACAATGAAAGCACTCATTGCCCATTGCTCTCTTAGTGTGTGAGCATGATGTAGAGAAAGAGGTACTGCACTTTACTGCAGGTAGGTAAAAGTCTATATATTAAGCACAGAGATCAGTGGAGACACAGAGCCTTGGACAAAAGTTGTAGAAAAAAGTTGCATTACCCCATCTTCACACAACATCAATCGCATTTGCAACTATTTGCCCCCAAAGAAAAGACTTGTTATGTGGGTTGTCCATGTCCTTAGCATTGAGGTGGCCAAACACATTAGATAGAAATTGGTTGATGGTTGAACAGCAGCTGAAGAACAGATCATCTGTTGAACAATCATTTTGCAGACATGATCATATATATGTTCAGTGAAGCTGGGTGATGGATGAAAGATCTTTCTGGGAACATTCTTTGAACAAAAGACTTTTCATTCAACTATCAGAAAGAAAATTCTAAAACAAAACTTCTGTTCAGAAGATAATGATATATCATCAGGTGGCTAAAACAATCGCTAAAATATATCATCAGGTGGCTAAAACAATCTTTTTACCAAACGAACGATCATTTCCTGCAGTCCTACAGGAACCTATTGTGCTAATAAGATGTCCATATCTGTGAGCTATGAACAGGAAACATACGACAGGGAAATCTGACATTACGATTGCTGCTCTGTTATATATGACAACTTCTATTCAAAACCAACCTTGTCCTTATGAACTAATTGTGTGATCTATCTTCTTCAGGCATTGTCATGCATTGCATGGTGGGATATTGTCAGACTGACTGATGTGTCTCTGGTGGTTTGGGCTTGATGACTGAGTACATAAGATAAACTGTATAAGAAACGTTATATTGTGTATTTCTGATTTCATCGTAAACTGACAGTTCAATATAAAATTATATATGTATATATATATATAGAGAGAGAGTAAATGTTCAACCTTCAAAATGTTAAAAATAGTATAAATTCCCCCTTTGTATTTTACTAAATTCTCTGTTTCCTATTTGTTTGATTAAACAGATAATAAATATTGATTTACAGTTTTAAACGAATTCTCATTTATGTAACAATTTTATATTTCCTTTTGGCACCCACATTTCCAGGCTTACATTATTTTGTATACAGGGTTAAGTGCTCTCATTAAGAGAAACAAAATAAGAGTATTGCAGGTTTGATACCTTTTAATGGCTAACAAAAATAGAAGTAATGATGTTACATAGCGAGCTTTCGAGACATCACCAGTCCTACAGGCTGGTGATGTCTACAGGACATCAGGCGTACTACATCAGGACATCAGGCGTACTACAAGAATATATGAAGAAACAGCAAAATATATACAATAAGAACAGAGACATGGGGGAGTGAATGGACATTTGAAAAATATCAGAACTACATATCAAAGATCTTGAGAATGAGTCCTTAATTATCTTACAAATAAGGGGTGTGAAAGTGTTATGGTCTCTAAATTGATGTTATCTCAGAGACCTGGTGCCCTCACTATGTCTATAGAAGACTCTTTAGATCTTGTAGTGACCATGACAAACAGGAGAGAGAATTCTCAAACAGCCAAACACAATTGGCACTGATAGACAAAAAACTGTTTTACTGGACCCATCCCCCTGACCACAATACCATTTTGGTCCAGTACATTGACTCCTTTAGTAATGTAGTACAGTCTGCAATACTGGACAAACACATAAAAGAAACATTCAACATCAACATCCAGGAAAGGAGGGCGAAACTTAAAAAACAATTAAGGAATCACCACAAAACCTGCAGATAAAGGTGGCGCTATAGTCCTTTTGAACGCTTTGGACTATGTAGAAGAAGCAAACTAACAACTCACAGACACACGATACTATATCAAAATGGCGGGAGACGCAACTATTTGAGAGAGTTAAAAAAGGTCATCAGGGGTCTTCCTGCAGGATCCACGCAACTTTTAGACTTGGTACCTGAGAATCCCAGGATCAGAGTATTCTACATGCTTCCCAAAATACACAAAGCAGGGAATCCAGGGAGGCCAATCATTTCCAGTGTGGGAACCCTCACTGAAAAAAATCTCAGGTTGGATAGAGGGCATCATCAAACCATTAGTGAGGAACACAACAAGTTATCTACAGGACACCACTGACTTATTGAACAAACTGTCAACCATAGGTCCCCTTCCTAAAGGCACAATCTTAGCCACCATAGATATGGAATCCTTATATTCGAATATCCCACACGATGATGGATTAACTGCTTGCAGAGTATTCCTGGAGGCGAATGTGATAGTCTCAGAGTCTGTACTACAACTGAACAAATTCATCCTCATCCATAACTATTCCTCTTTTGACAATGAGATATATTTACAGTGTACTGGGACCACCATGGGCAGTAAATGGCACCGCAATATGCAAATCTATTCATGGCAAAACTGGAAAATGACTTTTTGGTATCCTGCCCCCAAAAAACCTTGGCCTACTTCTCTTTCATTAATGACAGCCTTTATAATCTGGACTGACTCTGAACATGAACTGATAAAATTTTATGAACAATTCAACAAATTTCATCCCACCATAAACCTGACCCTCAAATATTCACACATAGAAGTCAGCTTTCTGGACACCACCATAAAACTTCAAGACGGCTCAATACAATCATCCTGTTACAAAAACCTATTGATCAGCTTACATACCTCAAATGGGACAGCTTCCACACCAAAGATATGAAAAAGTCCATCATCTATAGTCAAGCCATCAGATATAACCGAATCTGTTCCAGCCTATCAGACAGGGATGAGCATTTACAATATCTGAAAATGACATTTTTACACCAGGGCTTCACCTGCTTCAATTGAAGATCAGATCACAAGAGCCACCAAGATCCCCAAAAGTCAAGTTCTCCATTACAGGTTACCAATCTTCCAAACAATCTTCCCAGATCCCCCCTTACTAGCTTTCTGACAACTTCCAAATCTAAGGAATATTCTGATCAGATCAAGTTCAAGCCCATGTACCACAGAAAAGGAACCTATCCCTGTAATATAAGAAGATGCAAAACCTGTTCCCATATAATGACAACATATGAGATCCGGATCCCCAACACACAGCAGGACGATAAGATCCCTGGGACATTCACATGTTCTACATCTAATGTTGTTTATCTGATTCTCTGCACTGAGTGTCCTGTTGGAGGCCTCTATGTTGGAGAAAAAGGACAGACACTCAATACAAGGATGAAGTCCCATGCCACACAATTAAAGAGAAGAAGCTACACTGTCCCATGGCTAAGCATTTCTGTAGCCCATGACACAATGAAGAACACATGAAAGTTCTCATATTAAAAGGTTACTTCAAATCCCAAAGAGCTAGACAAATTTTGGGAATACAAATTTATAACACTGCTTGACACTTTGAATACTGGACTGAATTTGTCCCTGGGATTTATGACACACTACAAGATCTAAAGAGTCTTCTATAGACATAGTCGGGGCACCAGGTCTCTGAGATAACATCAATTTAGAGACCATAAAACTTTCACACCCCTTATCTGTAAGATGGTAAGGACTCATTCTCAAGATCTTTGATATGTTGTTCTATTATTTTTCAAATGTCCATTCATTCCCCCATGTCTCTGTTTTAGTGTATATATATATATATATATATATATATATATATATATATATATTGCTGTTTCTTCATATATTCTTGTAGTACTCCTGATAAAGGGACTGGTGATATCTCGAAAGCTCGCTATGTAACATCATTACTTCTATTTTTGTTAGCCATTAAAAGGTATCAAACCCGCAATACCATTATTTTGTTTGTCTTATTGAGAGCACTAAACTCGTTTTCTATTGGCTAACACGGTGCCAGACTTTTTTTCTTTTTCTTTTGTATACAGATAACTGGTGAATGGTTAATGCCATTGAGTCACTAAACCAGGCTTGTGGAAGTGTGAATAGAAGGAATTACAAGGTTAGATGTGATCTCAACCAGCCAAGACAGTCTCACTTGATTTCACAACTTATGCACCCTGTGTTTCATGCCTCATTAGCCTTCTAATGGTGGGATTAGTTGATAGTGTAATACCCAAACCCCTGTGGTGTGTTAATGCTTCAATTATCACTTTTTTGGCTGTTATGTTTGCATGCACTTGAATCAATGTTGATGAGCAACCTTATAACCATGTTACAATCATACATTATTTCACCTTTACAGTAACTGTATGGTTTGCTAATGTCTTAATTTGCATATGAACAAGTACATAAAAATAATTTTGACACAAAAAAAAAAAAAAATTCCACCCTGCCACAGTGCATTGTACTTCTGATTTTAATAGATTTGGAGTTTTTAAAAACTCCTCTGTATTTATCCTGTATTTAAATTTAGCATAACAGACCTCATGTATGGAAATTGAGACAAACAATATCTGGAGGTCCAGGCTTTTGAGGCCATTGTTGCCCTTTCAATAGTGATAGTTAATGTACAGTGTGTGACTGCTGAAGTTATATGCCCCTAAACCTGGACATAATTATATCATCCTAAAAATAAGAGACACCTATGGCCAGATTATAGAGAGGACAAACAAAAAAAAATGCCTCAGGGGGTCCTCCAGAGGCCATGGGCCTCTCTGGATGATACATAACAATTTTTAAGTACAAGTCTTTGATGCTTGGTTAGGAACAGCTATTTGGACATAGAATAATGCTTTGGGTATATTTTAACAGTGTGTATGTGTGTATTATTAGGGCACATTATTTAGACATCTATTGCTTTGTTTGTTGCTTAGACACTAATTATTATTTCAATATTGTGCAATGATTTGCATGTACTTTATGGCTGTTTTGACTGTTTTGACTTAATGGTTTAATAATTTTCAGCTGCATATTATTTATTGAGATTCTCGCCCCTGACAAAGCTATATGGTCGGGCTGTGCGAAAGACTATTGCTGTATTGATATGCTGAAAAATCTTTTTATTTCTCTGAGTATAATAAAGCAGAATATTTTAACTGTGCTGGAGGTACTCTCACTATTGTGCGGTTTATGACATCTTGCAGAGGAGCGTACAACGATCCAGCATAGATATGCTGAGTGCCTGAGTTCCAATCTGCGTAGAAGTACACTACGATTCAATTGAAGGGTGTCTGTCCTGGGGCAGATAAAGTGAATACCTGCATTCGTGGAAAAACGCTCTGTGTGAATGAGGAGCAGCGCGGTCCCACTATATTAACATTTACAATTGTGAAGAACCCACTTCATCCCAGGAGACCAGCAGCGCATGTACCATTGAAACCTAGTGACTCATTTTATCTTATTTTATTTCATATTATTTATCATTCATCTGTAACAAACGGTGCCACAAAAAAGTATTTGCCCCCTTCCCAATTTCTTCAAGTTTTGTATACAGCATTTGTCACACTTGAATGTTTCATTATCAAAGTACTTTCAATATTAGACGAAGATAACCCAAGTAAACAAAAAATGCTGTTTTAAATTATTATTTCATTTATTGAAATATTCTGTTCAGCATTACCTGGGCCTATGTAAAAAAAGTTGGTAGGTGACCCCCAAGACTTTTGTAGTCACTGTATATTTTTTGGACTGATGAGTCAGGAGAGATGCTTTAGAAAACATGTATCCCTTTACATCTGGCGTAGAGATGAATGAATTGATTCTAAACTAATCGGATTAGTTCCGAATTTCACAAAAATGTGTCTGCCAAACTATTCCGAACTGTTAGTAATTTATTTCAGACTAAATTGCATAAAAACAGTGCCCATCTTACTGTGAACATTGTCGGGAAAAACCATGAGGGAGGAAGAAGCTAACAGGACACTATGAGGAAATGGTGGGGAAGGCTTGTCCTGATTGCCTCAGAGGCTGATAGACAGCCTGGATCAGTTTCACAGTTCAGACTATAACCCGTATGAAGGTATTATTTATGTAAGGTGGCAAAATCCAATTGTCAAATTCACAGGCTACCACCCATAAAGCTTAGCTTTTAATACAACATTTTTAAATACAAAAAATACCCTCCAACACAATGACAGTTAAACAAAAATTGAATAATTCTAATCGGTTGATACTTGATTTTAGGGCTTAGAAAGGCAGAGGCTGGGCCTAATATTTAACTATGGGCACTATCCCTATAGATGACCCTATCGCTATTTATGCCCTGCCTTTAAACGGAATAGCCACCCCGATAGGGGCGATCCCATATCAGGAACCTCCTGAGTACCCTTGGATGGCCCTGAGTCGGGATGTCCCTGGTAGCTAATATATGCTATCCTATTAGTTAGTCTCTATTGTCATGGCTAGTGACTAAAGATACAGAAAAAACTAATATACCATGCAAAATAATAAAACAAAAATTCAGAGACAGGTCCCTACAATGATCTCCTAGTTTTAATCATAGATACACATTATCAGTTGTCAGATAGCACAAAATCCCATCTTGTAGTTCGACAGAATGTTTGACGTCATCAAGAATTGGTGACATCAATATCCCTTTCGTTCAACAAAAACTGTGATGTCATCTAGGTTGGTGACATTATCTTTCCAACGCTTTTCCCCCTTACTGTAGTCGGGTTCATCAGTGGGCCAAATTGCACACAAAAAGGAGGTATAGATAGTGCCTTGGTATCTAAATAATATTTAAGTTGGTAACTATGACATTAATAAATAGTTGTCTACTTACGTATCACGGATGTGGGTATTATACCCGATATCTCCATGTAGTGGCAGCCACCTGGTTATGGCTGGCCTTATAAATTGTGACATGTAAGGGGACGTGTCTGTAGTGCTGTGTTCAATACAGACTGATTGCCGGGGTCTGGTACTCAGAGAAGCTCAGTGGTACTCCAGTGGTATCTCAGCCGACATATAGTTGGTACACATATAGGTCTGTAGAAAGATATTTTCAATCTGCATGCAGCGTCCAATGGCCTCCTGGCGTCTGCAGCAATACAGACGCCGCATGTAGATTGAAAATATCTTACTACAGACCGCAGCGTCACATACCCCCAGCCATCACACATATACTGGGCCCCTATATGTGTACCAACAAGATGTCAGCTGAGATACCACTAGAGTACCGCTGAGCTTCTCTGAGTACCGGATCCCGGCAATCAGTCTGTAATGAACACGGCACTACAGACACGTCCCCTTACATGTCACAAAAGTCCAGCCATAACCAGGTGGCTGCCACTACATGGAGATATTGGGTATAATACCCATGTCCGTGATATGCAAGTAGACAACTATTTATTAATGTCATAATTACCAACTTTAATATCATATAGATACCAAGGCACTATCTATACCCTCTTTTTGTGTGAAATTTGGTCCCCTGATGAACCCGACTACAGTAAGGGTGAAACGCGTTGAAAAGATGATGTCACCAACCTAGATGACATCACAGTTTTTGTTGAACTAAAGGGATATTGATGTCACCAAATCTTGATGACGTCAAACACTCTGTAGAACTCCAAGATGGGACTTTGTGCTATCTGACAACTGATAATGTGTATCTATCATTAAAACTAGGAGATAGAGTGATCATTGTAGGGACCTGTCTCTGAATTTTTGTTTTATTATTTTGCATGGTATATTTGTTTTTTTCTGTATCTTTAGCTGCTAGCTATCACAATAATGACTAACTAATAGGATAGCATATATTAGTTACCAGGGCCATCCCGACTCAGGGCCATACAAGGGTATTCAGGAGGTTCCTGATACGGGATTGCCCCTATCGGGGCGGCTATTCAGTTTAAGGGCAGGGCATAAATAGCGATAGGGTCAGTGATAGGGATAGTGCCCATAGCTAAATATTAGGCCCAGCCTCTGCCTTTCTAAGCCCTAAAATCAAGTATCAACCTATTAGTATTATTCCATTTTTGTTTTTGTTTAACTGTCATTGGGTTGTGTTGGAGGGTCTTTTTGTTTTACTTTAAAATTTTGTATTTAAAGCTAAGTTTTATGGGTGGTAGGCTGTGAATTAGACAGCCTGGATCAGCCAATCATGGAGCAGTAGGCAGGCTGTTGATAATGCTCAGACAGAAAAATTACTATTCTGTCTTCAGCTTGTGACCTGGAAGTATGTGTGCTGTGGCAGTGTCTGACAAAAAGCAATTGCAGGCACAAGACACAGTAATCTAGCTGTAATAAGGACAGTATATGGAGAGAATAGACAGATACAATTAGATTAGTTTAAGGGAATTTGTTCAGCAACAGCTTTGAGGGAGTAAGAGAATGGTCACCTAGTTGTTTGTTTAATACAACTTCTGTGAACTAGTTCTGCATTACAAAGCCCTCTGCAATAAAAATAAACTATATTTTTTGTTGTATATGAACAGACATCAAGCTTTTTTTCAAACTAAGTTTCTAAAGTTCATAGGCTTATTACCAGCACCCCAATAGCATACATTCTGCTTCTGAGCAATTACACATTTTTTTCCCTAAAAACTCTAAGAGCTTCTACTCCCCTTGATAGTAAGTATGGTAGTCATGTAGTTGACCCTGTTCACACATTCTCCTGTTTAATGGTGTGCTGCTACTTTTTAACTTTTCTACATTGTTGCCATTGTAGCTTGCACCTGCGATTGTCTCTGTAGGTGCTGTTCCTTTTTCTAGTATGTGTGTATATATATATATATATATAGTCGGGTTTTACTCTGGTAGACAGGCTAGCGGACGCAGTATAGAGGCAATCACAAAGTCTTAAACTTAAACAGTTCAGTGTTTATTCACACATAAGGAAAAACAAAATGACCGTTCACAGTCTTGGTGTTTGTTCACATCATGCAATGTGCATAGAACAAAATCTTCACCTGGTTAGCAGTTTTCCATCCGCAGTCTACAGCAGGCTTTAGGGGCCTGTTTCCCGGCATGCGGCTCTCAGCCCTTTAGCACGGCACAAATTTCAGAGGTCCCAAAGCACAGAGACTCCCCAGCTTCTCTGTCAGATGGAGGATAAACCACACCCAGCTGAGACTGCTGGCTGGGTTTTATATAGGCCAAAAAGACCCAGTCAGGTTCGTGGGGAGCAGCCACCCACCCGGCACTTTGGGTACTCCCAGTAAGAGCCGGCCCGGATCGGCTTTACAGCTATACTAACAACAAAACAGCGTCAGTTAGCACTAGCTGCCTCTGACACTTAAAACTACCAGCTCTTACCTCACCGAGGCCAGGAATCTCGGTGACACATACCTTCCATCAATGACGGCCCCTTGCGCCTTCCTACTATATATATATAGCCTTTCTACTATATATATATATATATATATATATATATATATCCAGTCTGCCAAATAACTAAACCCTTGCCAGGCCCTATGGCCCTTGATTTTTATCTAGGTCAATTTATTGCTACACATCCTGCAGATCACAAATAAAAACATTAAGGCTGATGACCTTTCCCAACTGGTTCAGGACCTGACTAGAGGGATGGCCATACTGGACTTAGTATTAACCAATAGACCATACAGTAAAACAGATGTGCAGGTTGGGGGACACCTGGGAAATAGTGACCATGAAGTAATAGCCTTCCTATTGTCATTCAAAAGAGTGTTTCTTCAGGAGGAAACAAAAATACCTTACTTCAGAAAAGCAAAATTTAGACAACGAAGAGAGGCCATAGGCCAAACTAACTGGGACAATGTTCTCAAAAATAAAAATACAGCCACAAAATTAGATATTTTTAAAAGCATCCTAAAATCTAATTGTGAGAGGTACATACCTTATGGGAATAAAAGGTTAAGGAACAAGAAAAAAACAATGTGGATAAATTGAACTGTAAAGAAAGCAATAAGTGACAAAAAGAAAGCATTTAAATCACTAAAACAGGAAGGTAGCGAGAAAGCACTGAAAAACTATAAGGAAAAAAATAGAATATGTAAAAAACAAATAAAAGCAGCCAAACTAGAGACAGAGAGATTAATTACCAAAGAGAGAAAAACTAACCCTAAAATGTTCTTCAATTATATAAATGGTAAAAAGTATAAATCTGAAGGTATCGGCCCTTTACAGAGTAATGAGGGGGGAGTTGCAGAGATTGATGAAGAGAAAGCAAAGCTATTAAATCTTTTTTTCTCCACTGTATTCACTAAAGATAATGAACTGTCAGAGGAAATTCAGAATGTAAAAGTAATTTCCCAATTAAAAGTGTCCTGTCTGACCCAAGAAGAAGTAGAGCGGCATCTTAAAAAGATTAAAATAGATAAATCACCAGGCCCAGATGGCATACACCCCTGTATATTAAAAGAATTAAGTAATGTCATAGCCAGACCCTTATTTCTAATATTTAAGGACTCTATACTGAAAGGGAGTGTTCCACAGGATTGGTGCATAGCAAATGTGGTGGCAATATTCAAAAAGGATCCAAAAACAGAGCCCGGAAACTATAGGCCGGTAAGTTTAACATCTGTCGTGGGTAAATTGTTTGAAGGTTTTCTAAGAGATACTATCTTGGAGTACCTCAATGAAAATAAGCAAATAATGCCATATCAGCATGGCTATATGAGGGATAGGTCATGTCAAACTAATTTAATCAGTTTCTATGAGGAGGTAAGTTCTAGACTTGACAGCAGCGAATCAATGGATGTCGTATATCTGGACTTCTCCAAAGCATTTAACACTGTACCGCATAAAAGGTTAATATATAAAATGAGAATGCTTGGACTGGGAGAAAACATCTGTATGTGGGTAAGTAACTGGCTCATTGATAGAAAGCAGAGGGTGGTTATTAATGGTGCACACTCAGATTGGGTCACTGTCAATAGTGGAGTACATCAGGGGTCAGTATTGGGCCCTATTCTCTTCAATATATTTATTAATGATCTTATAGAAGGCTTGCACAGTAAAAAATCAATTTTTGCAGATGAAACTAAACTGTGTAAAGTAATTGACACGGAAGAGGACAGTATACTGCTACAGAAGGATCTGGATAGATTGGATGCTTGGACAGAGAAGTGGCAGGTGAGGTTTAACACTAACAAATGTAAGGTTATGCACATGGGAAGGAATAATGCAAATCATCTGTACCTACTAAATGGTAAAACACTGGGTAACACTGACATGGAAAAGGACTTAGGAATTTTAGTGAACAGCAAACTAAGCTGTAGAAGAAACCAGTGTCAGGCAGCTGCTGCCAAGGCCAATGAGATAATGGGTTGCATAAAAAGGGGCATATCACTAGTCAGACCACACATGAAATACTGTGTACAGTTCTGGGCTCCTGTGAACAAGGCAGACATAGCAGAGCTGGAGAGGATACAGAGGAGGGCTACTAAAGTAATAACCGAAATGAGTGGACTACAGTACCCTGAAAGAATTATCAAAATTAGGGTAATTCACTTTAGAAAAAAGATGACTAAGGGGAGATCTAATAACTATGCATAAATATGTCAGGGGTAAGTACAGAGATCTCTCCCATCATCTATTTATCCCCAGGACTGTGACTGTGACGAGGTGACATCCTCTGCGTCTGGAGGACAGAAGGTTAGTACACAAACATAGAAGAGGATTCTTTACGGTAAGAGCAGTGAGACTATGGAACTTTCTGCCTGAGCAGGTGGTGATGGTGAGTTCACTAAAAGAGTTCAGGAGGGGCCTGGATGCATTTCTGGAGTGCAATAATATTACAAGATATAGCTACTAGAGGTGGGTCGTTGATCCAGGGAGTTATTGTGATTGCCTGATTGGAGTCGGGAAGGAATTTTGTGGGGAGAATTGGCTTCTACCTCAAAGGGATTTACAAGTGCAGGGAAACATTATTCAAATTGCAGGGAAACAATATTGAGGAATCATTTCACAGCATCTTAGTGCAGGGAGAGATGTCTGAATTTGCTAGGGACAGTGTTAGAAAAACCTCATTGTGAAAAAAAAAGCGATTTACAAGTGCAGGGAAACATTATTTGAGGATCCAAATAGCCATTATACAGCTCTGGCATTCCAGCAACTTGTTCTTTTTATTGGGGTGCAAGTGCTATGTTGAAAAGCCTTTAGTGGCTTATATCTGTGGAAAAAGATAAATATATACCGTATGCATTTCACTTCTGCAGTTATTTGTGTTGATAGAGTTTAGTGGCCTATTTCAGTACAAAAAAAAAATATATATACGCATTTCACTTCTGCAGTTATATGTGGTGAAAGCGTCCAGTGTCTAATTTCAGTACAAAAAGGAAATAAATATACACACTTAACTGTTGTATTTAATTGTAGTGAAAGAGTTTATTGGCCTATTTCAGTACAAAAAGAAAAATATATTCTCAGTTCACTTCTGCAGTTATATGTGTTGAAAGCGTTGAGTGGCCTACTTCAGTACAGAAAGAAAACAATATACCCACTTCGATGGTGCATTTATTTCTGCTAAAAGTGTTTAGTGGCCTTTTTCAGTACTAAAAGAAATATATATTCTCAGTTCACTTCTGCAGTTATATCGGTTGAAAGCGTTTAGTGGCCGTTTTCAGTACAGGAAGAAAAATATAAACGCACTTCACAGATGCATTTATTTCTGCTAAAAGCGTTTACTGGCCTATTTCAGTACAAAAATATAAATATATTCTTAGTTCACTTTGGCAGTTAGATGTGTTGAAAGCTTTTAGTGGCCTATTTCAGTACAAAAAGAAAAATATATTCTCAGTTCACGTCGAGGTTATATGTGTTGAAAGCGTTTAGTGGTCTATTTCAGTACAAAAAGAAACATATTCTCAGTTCACGTTGGCGGTTATATGTGTTGAGAGCATGGCTGGGAGTCAGCAGGGTGGCAGCAGTGGAAGGTCGGGAGCAAAACATGCCCAGAGTAGACCACCTGCAGCAGCCTACCTGCCCGGGAAGTAGTGGTGCCAGGGGTTACGGAAGTAGCGGCGGTAGCAGTCAGTCAGTGCGGACTGTTGGGGAGAAAATCACCTACTCGCCGGTGTGTCAGTTTTTTGTTAAGCCGCCGGAGGAGGTTAACATGGCTATATGTAGAATATGTGGGAAAAAGGTGAAGTGTGGCCAGAGTGCCAATGTTGGACCACAGCCCTGCGTCAACATATGCAGCGTCACCATATGTGGTATCCTGATGCTGCTACTGCCATCTCCACACTATGTCACCTTTCCACTCTGTGGTATCCTGATGCTGCTGCTACTGCCATCTCCACAATGTCACCTTGCCACTCTGTGGTTTCCTCCTAATGCTGCTGCTATTGCTACTGCCATCTCCACACTATGTCACCTTGCCTTTCTGTGGTATCCTGATGCTGCTACTACTGCCATCTCCACACTATGTCACCTTGCCACTCTGTGGTATCCTCTTGATGCTGCTACTGCTATCTCCACACTATGCCACCGTGCCACTCTGTGGTATCCTCCTGATGCTGCTACTGCCATCTTCACACTATGTCACCTTGCCACTCTGTGGTATCGTCCTGATGCTGCCTACTGTCACCACCTCCAGACTCAGTCATTGTGCCACTCGGTGGCCTCCTCATACTGCTGCCACTCCCAGACTGTGTCCTTGTGCCACTCTGTGGCCTTCTCCTGATGCTGCTGCTGCCGCCACCTCCACACTCTGTCATTGGGCCACTCTGTGGTCTCCTCATGCTGCTGCCAACTCCAGACTTGGTCATTGTACCACTCGGTGGCCTCCTCATACTGCTGCCAACTCCAGACTCAGTCATTGTGCCACTCAGTGGCCTCCTTATACTGCTGCCAACTCCAACCTTTGTTGTGGTGCCACTCTGTGGCCTCCTCATGCTGTTGCCACCTCTACAATCTCTCGTCGTTGTGCTACTCTGGCCTCCTCATGCTGCTGACACCTCCACACTTTTCTTCATGCCACTCTGTAGCCTTCTCATGCTGCTGCAACCTCCACAATCTCTCATCGTCATGCTACTCTGTGGCCTCCTGATGAAGCCACCACCTCCAGACTCGGTCATTGTGCCACTCCGTGGCCTCCTCATACTGCTGCCACCTCCAGACTTGGTCATTGTACCACTCTGTGGCCTTCTCCTGATGCTGTTGCTGCCGCCACCTCCACACTGTTGTGGTGCCCCTCTGTGGCTTCCTCATGCTGCTGCCACCTCCACAATCTCTCGTTGTCGTGCTACTTTGGCCTCCTCATGCTACTCACACCTCCACACTTTGTCTTCGTACCACTCCATGGCCTCCTCATACTGCTGCCACCTCCACACTCGGTCATTGTGCCACTCCGTGGACTCCTCCTGATGGTGCTATTGCTGCTGCCACCTCCATCCTCTGTCATTGGGCCACTCTGTGGTCTCCTCATGCTGCTGCCAACTCCAGACTCTGTCATTGTGCCACTCGATAACCTCTTCATACTGCTGCCAAATCCAGTCTTGGTCATTGTAACACTCGGTGGCCTCCTCATACTGCTGCCAACTCCAGACTCAGTCATTTTGCCACTCTGTGGCCTCCTAATGTTTCCACCACCTTCAGACTCTGTCATTGTGCCACTCTGTGGCCTCCTCATGCTGCTGCCACCTCCACAATCTCTCGTTGTCGTGCTGCTCTGGCCTCCTCATGCTCCTGCCACCTCCACAATCTTTTGTCGTCGTGCCACTCTGTGGCCTACTGATTCTGCCACCACCTCTAGACTCTGTCAACGGGCCACTCTATGGTCTCCTCATGCTGCTTCCACTTCACCACTATGTCATAGGTCCACTCTGTGGACTTCTCACCCTCCCCACTTCATGACTGGGCCACTATTTTGCCTATCGGCCTGGCTGACATCATGATTTATTTGACATTTCTTCTGATCTGTCATAAGGAAGGAAAAATGAGACGCACATTGGATCCTGTCTGTGTAGCAGCTGTAAGGCCTGTATGGTCCCATCAGAATTGGCTTATGATTTGGTAGCCAAAAGCAGGAGTGGGTACAAAACACAGAAGACATGCAAATATTCTATTTACGTGTCATCTCTGTTTTAGATCCACTCCTGTTTTTTTTGGGCATTAGCAATACTGATGGATTATTGAGCAAATGCTGACCGAGTGAAGGCGTATGCTCTACAGACAGGATCTGTTTTTTGGGGTTATTGTTCTGACGGATCAGAGGAGGGGCGAATTAATCAGTGACGTCAACACAAACCTACTGCTGACACCCTCTCCACTCTGTCGGGGGGCTCTACTTGTATACGCGTTTAATAGAATAAGTTCTGTAGACATCTATGTGGAATCAGCTGGCGACGGCGTAAAAGGAGTGTGCTTCTTCTTGGTGCTAACATCGACCTGTTAGGCTAAGTTCACACTTGAGTTATTTGGTCAGTTTTGGCCCCATTACTGCCCTAATAAGTGAAGTGTGCAGGGATTCTAAGAGCTGTCATCTGCATTTCATTCGGACTCACAGTATTATTTCACTACCAAAGCAGACTCTCTATGGGTATTACTACAAGGCACAGTATTTTACACCACTATAAAGGCTCTCAGCAGTCAGGAAATAGCCATTTTTTAACGTAATTCTCTGCGAATATATTCGGATCAAACCAAATTGTTCCCGAAAAATTTGGTGAACTGGCGAATTTAATTAAAACATTTTTTTTGCTAATCTCTATTAGTGACCATCTATGTCTGAGGACTACTTTTTAGCCTGTTCCATTGGTGCCCAGAACAAGTGTTCTAGGGCAGGAATGCTCAACCTGCGGCCCTCCAGCTGTTGTAAAACTACAAGTCCCACAATTACCTTCTGTAGGCTGATAGCTGTAAGCTGTTCAGGCATGCTGGGAGTTGTAGTTTTGCAACAGCTGGAGGGCCGTATGTTTAGCATGCCTTTTCTAGAGAGAAGTCTGCTTGATTCCTTCTGCCTCTACCTGTGCCTGCAGTCCATATTGCTATGGACTTTATTACTGATTTGCCTCTGTATTCCTGCTGAATTTTCATCTGGGCTTTTGCAGATCATTTCTCTAAAATGGCCCACTGTGCCCCTGCCTGGTACCAGCCACCTAGCTAAATTGTTTTACACCTCTTCTGACTTCATGGATTCCCACTTCCAATCATGTCTGACCAGGGAGTTCAGTTCACTTCCAAATTCTGGAGGGCAGTCAGCGGTTTTCTGGATGTCAAGTTGGACTTTTCTTCAGTCTACCATCCAAAGACTAATGGACAAGTGGAGAGCATCAACCAGATTTTAACCAACTACTTGCGTCACTTTACCAATATTTATCAGGATAATTGGGCCACTTTGCTTCCATGGGAACAGTTTTCATATAATATCCATGCTAGTGGATCCATGGGAAAGTCTCTATACCTCATTGTTTATGGTTGCCAACTCAGAGTCTCTCTTCCCATATCTTTATCAGCTGGCTCCTTTGTGGATTTTTTTCTTTTTTCAGATTTGGCAAGAAACTGCAGGCACTCTCTGAAGACCACTGTTCACATCTTCTTATAAATATTGCTGATGCTTATTGACTAACATAGTGGTCTTAATCATGGCATACAATAACAGAACATACAAAAACATTAAATACAAATGCAGTGATTTAATCAGCTGTGAAAAGTATCTTACCTATTTGCCGGATCCTTTTCCTTGCACTTAGTGCTATTCTGACCATCTTCCCCTGCTCCGTACCTCTGTCTGTGTTACCGACTCTGATTCTTCGTTGCCTATCTTAACCATTGTAGCCTGCCCTGAACATGGACTAGTCTCTTTTTTGCCAATGAACTCTAACTTCCCTGACCTCTGCCTGTTACTTGACTACGAATATTGCCTGACCCCTTGGTTCCTTGAACTGGTGTCTCTGACCCCTGTGGGTCAGCTGCCAACTACACCGTTACTATCTGAAGAGTTAGCAGCCTCTTGGCATTCCTGAAGCAAAGACCAGAAAGACCAGATCTGTGTATAGGGTTTTTAGGGTGAAAACCAGGGGACTCACAGGATACCGCCATTTGGATAGTCAAAGCCAAACCGATTAGTTGGTACTGTGGGTCCACACCCACTGCCTGTTAGATTTGGAAGTTATAGCAAACGTTTGATTGTAGTTTTTACTGCGAAGGTTGGTACAACCTGTACTACTTACCACCACAGACACTTACTTTTTGACATTGGTAATACAGGTTTTGAATAAATCTTTTTAATCAATAAATGAAAAATTATTTAAAAGTTGTCTTTTGTGTTAATTTGAAAATTTGTGAATGCATGAATTGACCACTGCTGTATTCAAGAAGGGAACCCAACAGTCAGACCTCAAATGATTTTACATTTTTCGCCTTTCCTGTGGATAGGTGATAAATGTTGTTCAAGGGCCAACACAATTAAAAGCTCATCAAAAGGCATGCTCATTACGCCCTATAGCAATCCTTAATTTGTGAGCCATGAAATGCTTTGCCTGAAATGCGTTACCTATATGCTTCTAATAAACAGTAGAAAGCTGTTTTGTGGTGGCAGAGGGCTCCTTACCTACTGGGCCTTCTGCTCAGGTTGCACGTTACATAATAAATAAAAAAAAGCCCAAGCAATGTATTGGCAGGTCCCTCTAAAGACCTTGATCCAGTCCTGCATACCCCAATGTCATACAGCAGTTCCTTGTAACTCACATAACTTTTCTGAACACGCTGTTGTGATGATAAACATTATTGCGGCTGGGATCAGGTGGGCCCTAATAACTGCAATTAAAGAGAACGAAAGAAAAACATAAAAACATACTTCAACATCAAATCATTACAGCTATCCAAATCACTTATCAAAGAAGAGGGAAAACATTGAAAATGAAAGCTTTGTATTTCTCAGGAACATATAGAAGAAATGTTATATGCACAGCCTGGAGAACAAAATAGAGAAGTTCTTGTCTTAAACCTGGGCACTTCACTTGCTTATTAGTTGGATTTGATTTCTCTAAGTTACTGTACATACAAGGCTGAAGGGAATCAGATGATCAGATGGAGCCAGTGTTATCGAAATGTTTTTATCTCATCATCCAAGCAAGCCAGGTCCACATATGAACATAACATTGAGGATTATAAAAAAAAACACTAAATAAAATCAACAAAGTGATTAGAGATGAGCGACTTTAAAAAAAAAAAAATTGGGAAAAATTTGGTTTGATCCGAATTAATTTGCGGAGAACTGCGTTAAGAAACGGCTATTTCCTGTCTGGGGAGAGCCTTTATAGTGGTGTAGAACACCGTGCTTTGCAGTAACACGCATAGGGAGTCTGCTGTGGTAGTAAAATAATACTGTGAGTCAGGATGACATGCAGATGACAGGCGTCGCTCTTAGAATCACTGCACACTTTACTTATTTGGGCAGTCACGGGGCCAAAACTGACCAAATAACTCAAGTATGAACTCAGCCTTATAGGTCGATGTTAGCGCCAGGTATAAAGAACTGTGCAGAGGCCCAAGATCCTACTGTAGCGTGAAAGAGCTCCTTTTACAACGTCGTCAGCTGATTCCATATAGATGTCTATAGAACCTGTTCTATTAAATGCTTAAGCAAGTAGAGCCCCCCGAGTGGCGAGGGTGTCAGCAGTAAGTTTGTGTTGACATCACTGATTATTTTGCCCTTCCTCTGATCCGTCAGAACAAAAACCCAAAAAAAACAGATCCTGTCTGTGGAGCATCCGCCTTCACTCGGTCAGCATTTGGTCAGTAATCCCGAAGTATTGTTAATGCCCAAAAAAAAACAAGAGTAGATCGAAAACAGAGATGACATGTGAACGGATCATTTGCAAGTCTTCTGTGTTTTGTACCCACTCCTACTTTTGGCTTCCAAATCATAAGCCCTTTTTTCCCACTAATGCAAGCCAAAAAATGCTTTAGAACATATAACTGCACCGCACTAGGGCAAATAAAAAATATAAATATTTATTTTTTAATGAACCCTGTTAATGCCTGTATCAAACAGCATTTGCACCGTAATAAGAACTGTTTGCTGGAATTACAGAGCTGTATAATGGCAATTTGTATCGCCAGTCAGTGCGGCAAGGTGTAATCTGATTGTTCCTATTACCCAGGCTGTCACCTCCCCGACTGAACCCTGTTCAACATAAATGTTGTGGAATGTTTACTCCCTATCCTTTCACTACACCTTGAATAAGTTTTCCCTGCACTTTTAAATGACGATTTTTCTATCACTGTCCCTAGCGCTTGCAGACACGTCTCTCCCTGCACTAAGTACGCTGGTGAATGGCAGAATCTAAGATGGCTGCCGCTATATATAGGGCTGTGACATCACAGGGCTGGCTGGCTGATGATTGGCTGCATGCATGTCAGTATGGGTGATTCCACCTTCCCAGACTTCCTTTCTCCATGCCTTCAAACGTGCAGCCGCCATTTTAGGAATAATGTGATTCATTACTACGAAGCGAGATGGAAATCCGTATTCAGTGCAAATAAAATTTTTCAGCTTTGATTTGCTTATCTCTAAAAGTGATCACTGTTCTCTCTAAGCATGGCAGCAGGCTCGAGCAAAATGTGCTCCCATGCAGACTTGCTGAACTCTCACCTTAACCCCTTAGCGACCACCCATACGCCTTTTTACGGCGGCACAGTCTAAGCACTGCACGGGACCCCAGTGCAGCGAGGAGCGAGGACTAGGCTGTCACATGAAAGCTGCGGCCCTGCTCTAACAGCCCAGTCTGGCAGGAGTGCCCATCCGGGCTGTTTAACACCTTACATGCTGCGGGCGATGGTGCCCAGTGGCGTCTCTAGCTTTCAAATTTTGGGGGGGCACACTGGGGCCAGGACAAAAGTAGGGGGGGCAGCTATAACAACGATACATTTACACAAGTACGCTTAGAAATGCTGCGATACTTTACCCAATACCTAAAACCGCAACAGGGAAGAAAAGTCCTGCTGTCTGTGAATGACACTTTTATAGAGGGGGATCTGTGGATGACACTGCTATGGGGGGATCTGTGGATGCCACATACCGTATATAGCATCTTATGCTATATGTGTCATCCACAGATCCACCCCATGACAGTGTCATCCCCATTTCCCCGTCCATAACAGTGTCATCCACAGATCCCCCTCCCTATAACAGTGTCATACACAGATCTCCCTCCCCGCCTCTCACAGGAGTGTACATTTGACATTTCTAAACTGTAATCCATATCCTGCAGTAACTTTAACTTTAAATCAGGATTAAGCGGCCGCTCATCTCTACTAGTACCCTAACCTTACACCACTCGGCTAGCTTCGGTAACAGGGCCAGGCTACAGCCTACAGGCACTGCCTGTTAGTTGTTACCGAGTGAGCGCTGATTTCTGCAGGTCAGAGGATACGGATTACAGCTTAGAAGAAATGTACACTCCTGTGAGCGGTCCAGACCAGTGGCGGATCCAGGGCCTGGTCTCGGGAGGGGCACTTCCAGATTATTTTCTGTCCGCCACCACAGAACAATGGTGCTTATAGAACAGACTACACAGTGTAGAGGTATACTGTACATTGTGTGACACAGTGTAGCGGTATACTGTACATTGTGGGGCACAGTATAGAGGCATAATTTATATTGTGTGGCACAGTGTAGAGGTATACTGTATATGGTGTGGCACAGTGTAGAGGTATACTGTATATTGTGTGGCACAGTGTACAGGTATACTGTATATTGTGTGGCACAGTGTAGAGGTATACTGTATATTGTGTGGCACAGTGTAGCGGTATACTGTATATTGTGTGGCACAGTGTAGGGGTGTACTGTATATTGTGGGGCACAGTGTAGAGGTATACTGTACATTTTGGGGCACAGTATAGAAGTATAATTTATATTGTGTGGCACAGTGTAGAGGTATACTGTACATTGTAGGGCACAGTATAGAGGTATACTTTATATTGTGTGGCACAGTGTAGAGGTATACTGTATATTGTGTGGCACAGTGTAGCAGTATACTGTATATTGTGTGGCACAGTGTAGAGGTATAGTTTATATTGTGGGGCACAGTGTAGCGGTATACTGTATATTGTGTGCACAGTGTAGAGGTATACTGTATATTGTGGGGCACAGTGTAGCGGTATACTGTATATTGTATGGCACAGTGTAGAGGTATACTGTATATTGTGTGGCACAGTGTAGAGGTATAGTTTATATTGTGGGGCACAGTGTAGCGGTATACTGTATATTGTGTGCACAGTGTAGAGGTATACTGTATATTGTGGGGCACAGTGTAGCGGTATACTGTATACTGTGGGGCACAGTGTAGGCTATATGTGTATAACATAAACATATTTCACATGAAAACTTACAGTTACTTGGCTCGGCCCTTGGGGATCTCGGACGCCACTTCAACGCTTTGGCCGGGGGCTAGGCGGAGCTGATGTGTTTTATCCTAATGAGAAAGATTTCATAATAAGGATTTGAATAAGGGGCAGAGGGATAGCAGAGCAGGGAGAGGCTGGTGCTGCTACTAGGGGGTCATACCATGGGGGAGTAATAAGGCCCACCATAATGCCCCCCAGTAGAAATAATTCTCCTTATAATGTGACAATGCAAAAATACGTGCCAGTATTAAGCCCCCCCCATCATGTGCCAGTATTAAGCCCCCCATCATGTGCCAGTATTAAGCCCCCCCATCATGTGCCATTAAGCCCCCCATCATGTGCCAGTATTGTAATAAGCCCCCCCCATGTGCCAGTATTGTAATAAGCCCCCCAATGTGCCAGTAACATTATTGTAAAAAAAAACAAAAAAAACACTTATACTTACCTCAGTGTCAGCGATGCGATGCAGGCCTCTTCCGGCCTGTGTCCCGCGCTGTATGGCTCAGGCGGCGCGTTGACGTCATCGCGCCGCCTGCGCCGGCCTAGTGCCTGCAGCCTATCAGAGGAAGGGGAAGGGACACGCCTCTCCCTACCCTGCACCGCCGCACTTAGGGGGGGCATTTTAGTTGGGGGGGGCACAGCATGATGTAGGGGGGGCCGTGGCCCCCTCTTTCCCTCCCTGGCGACGCCACTGATGGTGCCTGCCGCATGAAAAAAGCTGACAGAGGGAGTGGACTCCCTGTGTCTCCCATCGGCACTCCGCAAATGCGATCACGGGGTGCCGATGTGTGTGAAGGCTGCCTGGGATATGATGTAGGCCTCAGACCAGTCTTGAGTAATTTCCAGCAGGCTGCGCCTCTATGGCGCAGCCTGCTGGTCAATGCCAGAATAGCATTACCATTAAAATGCAAGCGGATAGTGCATTGCATTTTAAAATCAATCAAAAAGCTGTATTTTATAGTCCCCTTGTGGGGCAATTAAGTGGTAAAAAAGTTTAAAAAAAAATCAATTATTTAATAAAAATATCCCATAGAAAAAATTAAGCTTTTTTTTCCCATTGAATATATGCTTTTAAAAAAAAAAAATTGCAAGAAAAAAATCTTCCCCACATGTTTGGTATTGCCGTGTCCGTAACGACCCGGACTACATAAATATCACGTAAATTATCCCTTACGGTGAACACCGTAAAAAATTAATTTAAAAAAGACAGAATTGCTAATTTATTCTTAGTTGCCACCGAAAAAACTTAACAACAAGCGATTAAAAATGCCATTTACTCCAAAATGATACCAATGAAAAATACAAGTCGTCCTGCAAAAATCAAGCCCTCACACAACCCCATATAAAGAAAAATAAAAAAGTTATGGGTCTTGGGAAGTGGCAATGCAAAAACATTTTTTTCTTTAAAAAAAAGGGGCTTTTATTGCAAAAAAGAAGTAAAACGTAAAAAAACTTTATGTATTTGGTATCACTGTAATCTTACTGACCCAGGGAATAAAGATATTATGTTAGTTATACCGCAGTGTCAGTATTGCTGTTTTTCCCATCTACCTCCCAGAAAGAGTTAATAAGTTAATGAGAAAGTTATGTGTACCCCAAAATGGCTCCATTAAAAACTAGAACTTGTCCCGCAAAAAAACAAGCCTCTCATGAAGCTATATAGACGGAAAAATAAAAAAGTTATAGCTCTTGGAACGAGACGATTAAAAAAGGAAGAAAAACACTTGGTCAGTAAGGCCCAAAACAGGCTGCTCACTAAGGGGTTAAAGAAAATGTCACCAGGATAATCGCTATTGAAGTAAAGCCATGGCTTAATAGCACAAAGTACTTTATTTCCAGATGTGCCTTTGTTCCTGCAATAGATGTTTTTTATCCTCTTAAAATCCAGTTCATTTGGTATGCAAATGAGCCAATAAGGTGCCCAGAGGGGCGTCACGCCCCCTGCCACAATGTGTCCACCCACCCCTCCTACATCACATTCAAGCCATCACATTCAAGCCATAACTCTGCCCCCTTTTCCCTGCTCCCAGCGGGCTTGGGCACTAGCAGGAGGTGTGTCTGGGCTCCTTCCTGCAAGAGTGACACCCCCTGGGCACCTTATTGGCTCATTTGCATGCCAAATAAACTAGATTTTTTAGAAGATAGAAAACATCTATTGCTGAAACAAAGGCGCATCTAGAAATAAGGTACTAAGTGCTATTAGGCCATGTCTTTACTTCAATAGTGAATATCCTGGCGACAGATTTCCTTTAATGATCAAGCGGAGCAATCCTAAATCCCTGATCACGAGGAAAACTGCTCAGCCATACTTTACAGCTGCGTAGTCCTCTCTATTCTCTCCCTGTACTCATCTCTATGATCAGTAAAGCAAGGAAACTGGAAGATGAATCATCAGTGTTCAGTCTCCTGCTACAACCTGGACATCATTGGTGTGCAGCATTAACCATACCACAATTGGACAAAAATACAGCCACACCTTTAAATTAACCTTGGGACTCCCTTTAGAATCATATAACACCTTCAAAAACATAAATCAATCAGGAGTATTTTCTTATGTAAAACACTCTAAGCTTTACTCAAAGAAGCATATTCACAAAAAAACTGGGGTGTTGCTAGGGTCTGAAAATCTCCAACCCACCAGCTTTAGTACTAGAAGCATATTTGGACTGGAGAATACAGTACCACATACCCCCCTCCTCTGACATTCCCTTTCCTTTTCCTCATATTTTTCTTTGAGCCCAGACAACACACAATGACATCCTTCAGCCACATCTTGTTTCTGAAGTTTGCCTGACAGATATCTTAGATTCCTCCTCCTGGTGCCACAATAGTGTTAACCTGCTGCTACTATGCCCGCTGTGCTCGCCGATGCCCACAAATACTATACTATAGAAATAAGTGTCCTACAGATAGTCACCAAAGTGCCACAAATAGTAATAATCCTCCCCAGACTGCCCTCATAATGTGCCCTATAATGATAATGTTCCCACTAAACCCCTAGTAGTAATAATGTTCCACAGTGCCTCCAGTAGTGATAAAGCTTCTCAAAGTGCCCCCCAGTAATAAAAAGGTCCCCAAAGTGCTCTAGCAGTAAAAAGCAGCAGCCCCATCTTAAGGCCCCCCCTACAGAGTCTCAAAGTTGTTATAATACTCTCTTGTAGAGTCCCCAGTAGGTATAATACCTCATATAGTGTTCCCAGTAGTTATAATGCCCATCTAGTACCATCAGTAGATAGTATGCCTTCTATAGTGCCCCCAGTAATTATAATGACCTCCTGGAATAAACCTGTAGTTATAAGCCACAAGTAGTTGTAATGCCCCCTTGTAGAGGCACTACTAATTATAATACTCCCTTGTAGAGCCCTAGTTATAATGCCTTCTTTGATGCCCCCTCCAGTACCCCAGTAGATAAAATGCCCTCTGTTTAATGGAACACCTGTAGTTGGACGTTTTGGCTCGTAGCCCAATGTCATGCAAGCACCTTCTGATGGTTTGAGTAGACAGCATTTACCACTCTGGGCTTGGAATGCGGTGCCCAATTTCACTTGCAGTACAGATTAGATCACTACATACCTTTCTTCTAACCAGATGATCCATCCGTGCAGAGAGTCGCCTCTGTGTACCTCTTGCTGTCATTCCAGTTCATTACTGTTCTTCCAACCACCAGGACACGCAATGGTGATAAGTGCTGACATGTCGACCTACATGCGCAGTGATCTGCCAGAGTCTTAAGCTAAGGTCTCTCAGTTCAAGGATTCTGTCCCTCTCACTGGCAATAACTGGAACACTGAAGTAAAGGAGGTATCGCACAATCATCCCACATGACTTAAATCAATGTTTGAGGTTTCATTTGGCTAAAAAAAAAAACGTTGCTTTCTATCTGGCTTTTATACCCCTCCCACATGCCACAGATTGGAGCTAGGTGCTTGAAAATTTGATCATCTGCAGATCTTAGCAACTGCTACTTCCTCATTTTGTGTAACTTTACAACTTGTCCTTCTTGGTTTTACAATTTTAATATTAAGAATTGTATGTTCCCTGGATTCTAGGTTTAGAATCTAGTATAAACTACCCTACAATTACCTTAATTATAGGGGTTTTATTACCACAGCTTTTATATGTGATTGTACCTACCTCAGTTTAGATTGAAGACAAAATATTCTGATTGAGAACCTTATGAATCAACTTATATGGGGAAGAAAGCCATGTATGTGTAAAGCAGAAACATTTATGGAATAGTGTTGAGCGCGAATATTCGAATATCGATTTTTTTTGCGAATTTCGGCACTTCGCTAATTCGCGAATATTTCGAATATAGTGCTATAAATTCGATATTTTGAATATTCTTTTTTTTTTATTGTTATATTTTTTTCTTTCCCACTTCCCTAAAGTTGTTCTTACCTGTCCTTTGGATTCCTGGCTGCTCCAGTCAGTGCCCGTTGACGCTTCTGCCGACTTCCGTGCTCATGGCGCGTCCCCATCACCATGGGAACGTCTCCATATACTAGAATGTACTGTCGGATTTGAGAATTACGTTGAAATCGCAATTCGATTATTTCAAGTTATAATAATCGAATTGGGATTTAAACTTAACACTGCTATATTCCATATTCGTTAATTCTAGCCTAATATGGAATATAGCAGTGCTAAGCTGAAATCGCCATTCGATTAATTCAAGTTATAATAATCGAATTGCGATTTCAACTTGGACCTGGTTTACTATGGTTGGCTTGGTAGAATTAGCGAATATGCCGAATGTATTCGTCATATTCCACAAAACGAATATGGCGAATGTATTCGTTGTGTTCCACAAAACGAAGATAACAAAGTATTCTGCATCTTCGTTTTAGCTACCTATTCATCAACTTCACTAATTCTAGCAATCATATAGGAAAGTTTACTATAGAGACAGCTAAGTTTAATTCGCTATGCGATTATATTACTTTGCTTCTTTTTAAATAAATAGAATAATTATAATACCTGATAATTATTATAATTATTCTATTTATAAAAAAAATAGCAAAGTAATATAATCGCATAGCGAATTAAACTTAGCTGTCTCTATAGTAAACTTTCCTATATGATTGCTAGAATTAGCGAAGTTGATGAATAGGTAGCTAAAACGAAGATGGAGAATACTTTGTTATCTTAGTTTTGTGGAATACAACGAATACATCCGTCATATTCGCTAATTCTACCAAGCCAACCATAGTAAACCAGGTCCAAGTTGAAATCGCAATTCGATTATTATAACTTGAATTGATCGAATTTTGATTTCAGCTTAGCACTGCTATATTCCATATTAGGCTAGAATTAACGAATATGGAATATAGCTGTGCTAAGTTGAAATCGAAATTCGATTATCATAACTTGAATTAGTCGCATTGCTATTTCAATAGGAGAGTAGCCTTTAAGTTAAAAATCGCAATACGCGATTATTAAAATCGCATATTAATCGCGATAACTAGAATAATGGCGAATATTCGATAGAATATTCGTTTTATATTCGTCGAAATCGAATATGGCACCTGCCGCTCATCACTATTATGGAACCCAAAGAGTAAATGTGTTTTTTTGTTGATATATTTGCATAGTCATTTGTTGGCTTCTTAATTGCAATTTAGAGCTTGCTGGAAAAACTCTAGTATCATGAAGACCTTAGTTGAGATAAGCACCAACTCTGCTGGAATCATAAAAGTTGAGATACAATCCTTTTAACAAGTACCCTGTTAGTAAATAATGTGTAATAAATACTTGGGTGGTATTTTAAACAATATTGAGTTTTGGGCCAGTATTTGCTTGGTATTTTTACATCAGTGTTTGTCCAAAACCAGGAGTGGGTCCAAAACACAGAAGAGGCACAACTATTTCTATTATACTTTTTCTTTGTTGGTTAGACTCCTGGTTTTGGCTTATAAATACTGACCAAATACTAATGCAAAATACTGACCAAATACTGACTGTTTGAAAGATGTCTTAAAGGAGCTTTTGATTGTACTCTTATTTGGGATAACTATTTTATAAAAGAATGTAAGGGATTAGACAGAACACATGTATGGAAGTCTGCTGGGATTTATTTTTTGTGTCACAATTATTTAATGAGGGACACATTTTCTCTTTTGAAGATCTGCAAAGTGGCTATGGTTTAAATAAAAACTATTACTTTAGGTATTTACAAACATTGCATGCGTATAAAATGGAGAAAGACAAATCTTTGTTTAACCCCTTCCTGACATTTGACATACTATTACATAACAGTGGGAAGAGACATCCCACAAATTGCCATAATAGTACGTCATGCTAAGGGGTCAGGCACAGGAGCTGTGCGCACCCGATGTGTGCAAGGGCCAGGCTGTGACAGACAGCTAGGAGCCTGCTGTATCTGCCTCTATTGCTGAAAGACTGTCGGATTAACCCCTTATACGCCACAATCAATGCTGACCACAGCATTGGAGGAGGTTTACAGAGGGATGGAGCTCCCTTTGCCTCTCCATCAGCCTCCTTGCGCTGCGATGACAGGGGGCCAATGCAAAGGACTCGAGGTCTGTTCTGTACAGAGTCCCAGACCCCAGGCTGAGTCTCCTAGGCAACTGTCAGTTTGAAACTGACAGTATCAAGGTGGTACAATGCAGGATGTATTTGAAATGCATCAAAACAAAGATCAGACCCTCATGTCCCATAGTAGAAAAAAAAAAGTGAAAAAAAGTACAAAAAAAATGTTTTCGGTAAAAAAAATAAGTGCCCTTTCCTCTCATTAAGCCATTTTTAATAAAACAATCAAATGGATCTACTCCAACAACTGAATGCCATAAAAATAATGAAATAAAACCTCAGAAAAAGTGTAATATCGAGCAATCAAAAAATCATATGTACCCCAAAATGGCACCAGTAAAAACATCAACCCTTCCCACAAAAAAAATTGCTTGTATGCAAGACAATTGCCAGAGACATGTACAAAATATGACTGTTAGAAAATGGAAATGCAAAAACATTTTTTTAATGCTTTTATTGTGCAAAATTGAAACAAATAAAACATGGACATATTTGGAATTGCTGCATCCGTAACAACTGGCTGTACAAAAATATCACGTGATCTATTCTGTCAGGTGAATGCTGTAAAAAAAAAAAAAACGGTGCCAGAACTGCCATATTTGGTTACATTGCCTTACAAAAAACTTAATATCAAGCAATAAAAAAATAATTTATATTAAAATAGTACCAATTAAACTTATCACCTTATACCACAAAAAATGAGCTCTCACACAAGACAGTTGCTAGAAACATAAAATAAATATATGGCTTTCAGAAAATGGCAACACTCAAGCATGATTTTTTTTTCTCAAAAATGTTTGAAAAGTGGTGAAACATAAAAATACTGTATAAAAATGGTATCTTTGTAATCATACTGACCGGCAGAATAGAGATAACTGTCATTTTTCCTGCACGGTGCACTCCACAAAACCCAAAAAGCAGTGGCAGAAATGCTGCCTTTTCTAAATCCTGCTTCCCAAAAAGCTAAATAAAAAGCTATCCAAAAAGTTGCATGCCAATGATAATGGCAAATCACAAATCTTTAAAAATAAGTTGGAAAAATGGAACAGTTTATGGGGGATTTGATCCCAATGTGAATATAACACTCCAATGGTTTATTTGATTGGGGGGTCCTTTTTTTCCCCCGCCTTGCTGGATAAGATGGGTGTGTGGCGGGGGAAGGGGGTCGGATGAGTGGAGTCAGCTCTTCCCCTGGTGGGATCAGCCTGGTCATAGCAGATAGGTAGATAAAATGTCACTAGGACATTACCAGTTGCTTCATCATTCTGAAAAGCAAGGGTAATATGATTTTGGGTACAAGGTGATTATTAAGCAGTAACAAATTAAAAAAACTAAACCCTGCCAATGGTAGTATATAACAACAATCTACACATATAATAACCGGAGGGTGCTTTGTTGATATAAATACTAAGTAAGTGATATAAAATAAAAAGTAAGTTAGATAAAAGAATAAGGTTTTATGTATAGTGAGAAACCTATTGACAATACAGTACACGTTTCACATGATTGAGGCTGTCAGAACGAAATAGCAGATGAGAATTCATGCTGAACTAATGTATCCTGAGGAGGTGATATGGAAAACATATCAGTAGGGTAAATACTTAAAAGGTAGGTAAGTATAACTCACCTCCCAGTATGGACACAAGTTAGTTGGGCCCTAATAAGAATTAACTATCACCCGATGAGCATCAGGTGACATACCTAAGAACAGAACCCTAGAGGTGAAATATTGTGAGGAAGAAAAGGGGCCTAATGTCCATATCAAGCATGGTAACAAACAATAAATGGCCCAAAAGCACCATATTTTTCACCCTATAAGAAGCACTGGCCCATAAGATGCACCTAGGTTTTAGAGGAGGACAATAAGAAAAAAAAATTTCATTAGACCTCAGATCAGCAATCAGACCCCCAATGTTAATCAGACTTCAGCTCACAGCTACCAATCAGATTCCCAATGTTAATAAGATCTCAGGTCAGACCCCAATGTGAATGACCCCCAATCAAACCTTAGATCAGAGCCCAATATAAAAAAGATCTCAATCAGACCTCAGATGAGACCCCCATGCCTCATATAAGCCCATAGCCATATGTGATCAGCCCCCAGCCATATGTGATCAGCCCCCGGTCATAAAATCAGCCCCCAGTTTTAATCAGCCAGCAGCCATATCTACTCAGCCCCAAACCATATGTGAGCAGCCCGCAGCCATATGTGAGTAGCCCCCAGCCATATGTTAGCAGCCCCCAGCCATAATTCAGCCTTGGATCACAAAATAAAAAACCCACTTACCTCTCCTGCTCCTGGACGCCGCTGCTCCTCACCGCCCACGATCTTCTTCCTCCTGCTGTCGGCTGTGCTGTGAACCGGCGCGCACAGCGTGAGGACACAGAGCACCCTCACGCTGTCCGCAGCTTTCACAGCAGACAGCTGAGGACCAGGAAGTGGTGAGTACAGAGCCTTCACCGCTTCCTGGTCCTCCGGTACTAATGAGCGCTTCCATAATGGAAGCGTTCATTAGTATTCGCCCCATAAGACGCAAAGGCATTTTTCCCCCACTTTGGGGAGGAGTGCGTCTTATTGGGCAGAAAAATACAGTATCCAAGGTAGACATCCAAAGGGGACCAGATATAGTACAGTGATTAAAGAAAACAGGCAGATGGACGAAACCCCCAAGGTAGCGAGTGGTAACAAACAGCCAGTCTAATAACACATTTCACTGTCAGATTTATTTGAAACAATAAAAAACAAAACACAAATGATTCCTTGTTGGTGGCAGATGCCTTTGTCTCTTTCTTCTGTCCTTTAAAATTGTGGCCATTTTAAGGTATTAATGAGGGAAGAATCACAAAAGTTTCAGATTCGTTGAAATTAATATTTTTGGGGGAATTCATGTAGAATTGATTCCCTCATCTGTAATGCTGTGTTTGACTGAAGCTACATGCACACAACAGTGTAAAATGGACATGTGATGGACGTTTTTTTAACGGCAATCACATGTCCGTTTTAAGACCAATGGTTGTCTATTGGGTTATTCACATGGCAGTTTGTTCTATCTTGTCCGTTTTTCACTGACCAACTGGCCCCATACAATTGAATGGGTAAATTTTTAACATCCGTTTTTAACAGACTTTTTTTTTCACTGTCATGTGCATGTAGCCTGACTGTTGCTGATCTTCACCCTGGTAGCCTGACTGGGTTCTATCTTTGATTCTGTGCTTCATTGCTCCATAAGTAAATTGTGTAATCAAGTTGTGTTATTTTTCTACACAAGTATATGTGTAAATGTTCAATTTTCCTGCAGCGCCACCACAGGGAAAAGCAGGAATAGCATTACAGACTTCCCATTTAAATGTATTGGTTGTCTGTGCAATGCAGGGCAGGTCTCCCAAAGCAAGAGAAATTCTTTGTAACCACTCTCCACGTGTAAAGACATGAGGGTCTTGAACAGAGGGTCTCCCTATTAACCTCAAATTCACTTTAAACTTCAGCTAAATTGTATGCAAAAAACACTTAAACATGAAAAAGTAATGCAAAATGCTACCATTGAAACAGATGCTAATGAGGATCCAACCAAACAGATTATTGTTTTCAGTATTGCAGATGGAAGAGATCTGAAGAGCTACAGATTTAAAGTCAGAAGGAATGGACTAATTTTTCAGATTAATAAATTGCATATTGGTACAATGTACCGTATTTTTCACTTTATAAAATGCACCTGATGATAAGACGCACCTAGAGTTTTGTGGAGGAAATTAAGAAAATAAAATATTTTGAACCAAATGGTGTGCTTTTGGTGGGTTTTGAACTAATGGGAGGTCTGTGGATGGCACACTGTTATGGGGGATCTGTGGAGGAAACCTATTGGGGGATCTGTGGAGGACACTGTTATGGGGATCTGTGAAGGACAGTGTTATAGGGGGATTTGTTGAGGACACTTATTGGGGGATCTGTGGATGACTATTTTATGGGGGGATCTGACCCCATTACATTGGCCCCAGTTATAGCAGCCCAGCCATCACATATAACGTGTATGCAGCAGCCCCTAGCAGTGCTGCTTTGCTAAACTAGCAGTAATCACTTATCTGCAGTACTCACTATGCATATAATATGTCATATTAAAATAGGATACCATGATAAAAAAAGAGATTGACTGGGAAATCTATAATAATAAGAAATATATAGACCCTTAGTTCGAGGTGTAGGATCGCGTTTGTGTGATCATAAACCTCCGATGTGACAGTACACTTTAGCCCTGTAATCGCGAACCTCCGACCCGACACTACACTTTAGCCCTGGGAGGTTCCCATGGAGATGGGAAAGCTGCCAGAGGAGAGTGTGGTCTGGGTGTATGTAGGCGGCTCGGGGAGGCTGGAGCAAGCCCTGGGAGGATCGTAACTGCAGATGTCCCGGGGCTAGGAGCAGACACACGGCACAGCATCTGGGTCAGAGACAGAAGCAAGCCGCCGTCCAAGCATCGCAAGCGGCACAGACCGGTGGACGAGCAGGAGAGGTTGGCCGGTAGGGTGGAGAGAGCCGCACACCCCTGTTCACGTCATGCGGCCACACTCACCTATTATGTCTATTCACTTTATAAGATGCATGGCCACTTTACCCCCACTTTTGGGGGAGGGGAAAGTGCGTCTTATAAAGCGAAAAATACGGTACTTATGAAGGTTCTATTTTTAATGTCTATAATGTCACAAACTGCTCTCAGCAGATATTATAGTGTTTTTGGCTCTCTAACTCTTACGTCAAAATTGGATAGAAATTAACTTAAGCATTCTACCAGTATAATTCATGGTTTCACAGAAGAACATTAGTTTAAAGGGCTTTTGTTCAAACTGCATGTATTTAATATTTTTATTTTCTTCCCATTTTGACTTAAATGGATATCCTTGACTAAGCATTCAATGACTATATGGAGAACCAAGCAATTAATTATCAGAAATCCTTTTTCAGGTATTGCCATAGTAACTCTTGTGGAGATAACAGGGTAAGATGCTCCTGTGCTTGTTTAATAAAAGGAAGTAAATATCATTTTATTTTCAGCTAAGGGTCAATGTGTATTTAAGTTTACCATAAAGAGAGTGTTTACTTTTTAATTCATGAGGGAGAGAGAGAGAGAGAGAGAGAGAGAGAGATATTATATTCACATATATATATATATATATATATATATATATATATATACACACACAGTGGATATAAAAAGTCTACACACCCCTGTTAAAATGTCAGGTTTCTGTGATGTAAAAAAAATTAGACAAAGATAAATCATTTCAGAACTTTTTCCACCTTTAATGTGACCTATAAACTGTACCACTCAATTGAAAAAACAAACTGAAATCTTTTAGGTAGAGGGAAGAAAAAATATAAAAATAAAATAATATGGTTGCATAAGTGTGCACACCCTTAAACTAATACTTTGTTGAAGCACCTTTTGATTTTATTACAGCACTCAGTCTTTTTGGGTATGAGTCTATCAGCATGGCACATTTTGACATTTTGACTTGGCCAGATTTGCCCACTCTTCTATGAAAAAACACTCCAAATCTGTCAGAAGGCGAGGGCATCTCCTGTGCACAGCCCTCTTCAGATCACCCCACAGATTTTCAATTGGATTCAGGTCCATGCTCTGGCTGGGCCATTCCAAAACTTTAATCTTCTTCTGGTGAAGCCATTCCTTTGTTGATTTGGATGTATGCTTTGGGTCGTTGTCATGCTGAAAGATGAAGTTCCTCTTCATGTTCAGCTTTCTAGCAGAAGCCTAAAGGTTTTGTGCCAATGCTTCACTGTGGGTATGGTGTTCTTTTGGTGATGTGCAGTGTTGTTTTTGGGCCAAACATATCTTTTGGAATTATGGCCAAAAAGTTCAACCTTGGTCTCATCAGACCATAACACCTTTTCCCACATGCTTTTGTGAGCCTTCAGATGTGTTTTTGCAAAATGTAGCCTGGCTTGTATGTTTTTTCTTCGTAAGAAAAGGCTTTTGTCTTGCCACTCTACCCCATAGCCCAGACATATGAAGAATACAAGAGATTGTTGTTGTCACATGTACCACACAGCCAGTACTTGTCAGATATTCCTGTAGCTCCTTTAATGTTGCTGTAGGCCTCTTGGTAGCCTCCCAGACCAGTTTTCTTCTCATCTTTTCATCAATTTTGGAGGGATGTCCAGTTCTTGGTAATGTCATTGTTATGCCATATTTTCTCCACTTTATGATGACTGTCTTCACTGTGTTCCATGATATATCTAATGCCTTGGAAATTCTTTTGTAACCTTCTCCTGACTGATACCGTTTAACAATGAGATCCCTCTGATGCTTTGGAAGCTCTCTGTGCACCATGGCTTTTGCTGTGGGATGCTACTAAGAAAATTTCAGGAAAGACCAACTAGAACAGCTGAATTTTATTTGGGGTAATCAGAGGCACATTAAATGATGGCAGGTGTATGCCCACTCCTATTTAACATGATTTTGAATGTGATTGCTTAATTCTAAACACAGCTACATCCCCAGGTCACATTAAAGATGGAAAAAGTTCTGAAATGATTTATCTTTGTCTAATTTTTTTACATCACAACAAGTTTCAATATTTTACTTTCATGTTTAAATACGTTATTCGGTTATATACAGTACAGACCAAAAGTTTGGACACACCTTTTCATTCAAAGAGTTTTCTTTATTTTCATGACTATGAAAATTGTAGATTCACACTGAAGGCATCAATACTATGAATTAACACATGTGGAATTGTATACATAACAAAAAAGTGTGAAACAACTGAAAATATGTCATATTCTAGGTTCTTCAAAGCTGCCACCTTTTGCTTTGATTACTGCTTTGCACACTCTTGGCATTATCTTAATGAGCGTCAAGAGATAGTCACCTGAAATGGCTTTCACTTCACACGTGTGCCCTGTCAGGTTTAATAAGTGGGATTTCTTGCCTTATAAATGGGGTTGGGACCATCAGTTGCGTTGTGGAGAAGTCAGGTGGATACACAGCTGATAGTCCTACTGAATAGACTGTTAGAATTTGTATTATGGCAAGAAAAAAGCAGCTAAGTAAAGAAATACAAGTGGCCATTATTACTTTAAGAAATGAAGGTCAGTCAGTCCGAAAAAATTGGGAAAACTTTGAAAGTGTCCCCAAGTGCAGTCACAAAAACCATTAAGCGCTACAAAGAAACTGGCTCACATGCGGACCGCCCCAGGAAAGGAAGACCAAGAGTCACCTCTGCTGCGGAGGATAAGTTTATCCGAGTCACCAGCCTCAGAAATCGCAGGTTAACAGCAGCTCAGATTAGAGACCAGGTCAATGCCACACAAAGTTCTAGCAGCAGACACATCTCTAGAACAACTGTTAAAGGGGTTGTCCCACTTTGCTGTTTCAATCTTACCAGCAGTAAATGTCCTGATAACTTCCTGGTTTGGCTCCGGCAGTTGAGTGAAGGCCACGCCTCCTCATGACTCACCCTCAGAGATCAGTCCGTGCTCGTTCATGTGGATGAGTCATCCACATGGAGCCTGCAGAGTATGTAAAGCCCATCCCCCTGCTGGGGAATCACTCAGTGACCACTGACCAATGCTAGTGAACTAATGGAGTAACTTGTGGCTGTCCTGCATTCTAATACACTTTTACACATAAAACCTGTGTTACAAACCCATTCTGTGCAGCAAAAACAATAAATCACTACAGCCCAAATGCATGTTAGCTAGTAGCCATATGATCTGTGCTAGATATAGATAGATATATTCACTGACTTATTACCCAGCTTTCCCGGTGTACAATATTATTACAGACTTATTACCCAGCTTTCCCGGTGTACAATATTATCACTGACTTATTACCCAGCTTTCCCGGTATCAGATATTATCACTGACTTATTACCCAGCTTTCCCGGTATCAGATATTATCACTGACTTATTACCCAGCTTTCCCAGTGTACAATATTATCACTGACTTATTACCCAGCTTTCCCGGTGTACAATATTATCACTGACTTATTACCCAGCTTTCCCGGTATCAGATATTATCACTGACTTATTACCCAGCTTTCCCGGTATCAGATATTATCACTGACTTATTACCCAGCTTTCCCGGTGTACAATATTATCACTGACTTATTACCCAGCTTTCCCGGTGTACAATATTATTGTACACCGGGAAAGCTGGGTAATAAGTCAGTGATAATATCTGATACCGGGAAAGCTGGGTAATATCACTGACTTATTACCCAGCTTTCCCGGTGTACAATAATATTGTACACCGGGAAAGCTGGGTAATAAGTCAGTGATAATATTGTACACCGGGAAAGCTGGGTAATAAGTCTGTAATAATATTGTACACCGGGAAAGCTGGGTAATAAGTCAGTGATAATATCTGATACCGGGAAAGCTGGGTAATAAGTCAGTGATAATATTGTACACCGGGAAAGCTGGGTAATAAGTCAGTGATAATATTGTACACCGGGAAAGCTGGGTAATAAGTCAGAAGTCAGTAATAATATCTGATACCGGGAAAGCTGGGTAATAAGTCAGTGATAATATCTGATACCGGGAAAGCTGGGTAATAAGTCTTATAGACTTATTACCCAGCTTTCCCGGTGTCTGATATTATCACTGACCTATTACCCAGCTTATATGGAACTCGGCCACATATCAGTGTATTACCCTATCTCTTCACCATTCTTTATATGACATATTGATAATCCCCACCTCACCAATCACTGAGAATGTACCAGCGCATACCTAGCTCTGCTACATATCCATTTTATGTCAGTCCTACACCTGTACTATCTCTCCACCATTCTTTATATGCCATATATTGATAATCCCCACCTCACCAATCACTGAGAATGTACCAGCGCATACCTAGCTCTGCTACATATCCCTGTTATGTCAGTCCTACACCTGTAATATCTCTCCACCATTCTTTATATGACATATATTGATAATCCCCACCTCACCAATCACTGAGAATGTACCAGCGCATACCTAGCTCTGCTACATATCCATTTTATGTCAGTCCTACACCTGTAATATCTCTCCACCATTCTTTATATGACATATATTGATAATCATATAGTTGCCCCCAGTGTCACTAAAATTCCTATATTGTTGCCCCCAATGTCCCTAGAATTCATATAGTTGCCCCCTGTGTCCCTAAAATTCAGATAGTTGCCCCCAGTGTCACTAGAATTCATAGAGTTGCCCCCTGTGTCCCTAAAATTCAGATAGTTGCCCCCAGTGTCACTAAAAACCCTATATTGTTGCCCCCAGTGTCCCTAGAATTCATAGAGTTGCCCCCTGTGTCCCTAAAATTCAGATAGTTGCCCCCAGTGTCACTAAAAACCCTATATTGTTGCCCACAGTGTCACTAAAAATGCCCCCTTTATTGTCCAATACTCAATATTCGGTGGTGAGTGGGCCACTAGATCTTATACTTACCTTTTATGAAATATCCAGAGCCTCCGACGTCCGTCCTCTCGCTCCCCAGACTCGCCCGAACTGTTCGGATGTTCGCGCATGCGCTGCGCTATCTCCGACACACGGGATAAACAGCGCATGCGCGAACGTGCGCGTACTCAGAGGAAGGGAGAGGCGGCACGATAATTTGTAGTGCCGTTGTGCGCAGGCGCGGCACAGCGATTCGGCCGGAGGAAAGTGGCCGTATCCCAGGGAGACAGAAATCAACAATGGAATCGCTTTTCAAGATTTTTTGAAGGAAAGGTAGCTTTTGGGTTATAAGATGAATAGGAAGATTTGTTCTTTGGGGGTAAATAGGTTAGATAAAAGCTATTTTATGAAGTGGGACAACCCCTTTAAGAGGAGACTGTGTGACTCAGGCCTTCATGGTAGAATATCTGCTAGAAAACCACTGCTAAGGACAGGCAACAAGCAGAAGAGACTTGTTTGGGCTAAAGAACAGAAGGAATGGACATTATACCAGTAGAAATCTGTGCTTTGGTCTGATGAGTCCAAATTTGAGATCTTTGGTTCCAACCACCGTGTCTTTGTGCGATGCAGAAAAGGTGAAAGGATGGACTCTACATGCCTGGTTCCCACCATGAAGCATGGAGGAGGAGGTGTGATGGTGTGGGGGTGCTTTGCTGATGACACTGTTGGGGATTTATTCAAAATTGAAGGCATACTGAACCAGCATGGCTACCACAGCATCTTGCAGCGGCATGCTATTCCATCCAGTTTGCGTTTAGTTGGACCATCATTTATTTTTCAACAGGACAATGACCCCAAACACACCTCCAGGCTGTGTAAGGGCTATTTGACCATGAAGGAGAGTGATGGGATGCTGTGCCAGATGACCTGGCCTCCACAGTCACCGGACCTGAACCCTATTGAGATGGTTTGGGGTGAGCTGGACCGCAGAGTGAAGGCAAAAGGGCCAACAAATGCTAAGCATCTCTGGGAACTCATTCAAGACTGTTGGAAGACCATTTCAGGTGACTACCTTTTGAAGCTCATCAAGAGAATGCCAAGAGTGTGCAAAGCAGTAATCAAAGCAAAAGGTGGCTACTTTGAAGAACCTAGAATATGACATATTTTCAGTTGTTTCACACTTTTTTGTTATGTATATAATTCCACATGTGTTAATTCATAGTTTTGATGCCTTCAGTGTGAATCTACAATTTTCATAGTCATGAAAATAAAGAAAACTCTTTGAATGAGAAGGTGTGTCCAAACTTTTGGTCTGTACTGTAGTTTTATATACTATAACATTATTATTATTATTATTATTTATTAATATTTTACAGGATATTTATTTTATAGTTTTTTAAATGTGCTTTCTGAAATGTTCAATTCAAACGCATGATGTTCTTACATAAAACTATATATTTTAATTTTCCTTTGCATCTATCATTATTCCAATATTTCCATTGCTGCTTTCTAATAAAGTATAGTAAGGTACAGTAAATGGCCTTTGTCCATCATAGAAACATATAGAAACATAGAATGTGTCGGCAGATAAGAACCATTTGGCCCATCTAGTCTGCACAATATACTGAATACTATGGATAG
The DNA here is from genome assembly GCF_014858855.1 of Bufo gargarizans. NCBI lineage: Eukaryota > Metazoa > Chordata > Amphibia > Anura > Bufonidae > Bufo > Bufo gargarizans. The sequence continues at coordinate 612,418,133 of NC_058082.1, read as the reverse complement.
CCCCCGGCCCTATCTTATATGAAGGATGGCCTTATGCCTATCCCATGCATGCTTAAACTCCTTCACTGTATTTGCAGCTACCACATCTGCAGGTAGGCTATTCCATGCATTCACTACTCTCTCAGTAAAGTAATACTTCCTGATATTACTTTTAAACCTTTGCCCCTCTAATTTAAAACTATGTCCTCTTGTAGCAGTTTTTCTTCTTTTAAATATTCTCTCCTCTTTTACCTTGTTGATTTTCTTTATGTATTTAAAAGTTTCTATCATATCCCCTCTGTCTCATCTTTCTTCCAAGCTATACATGTTAAGGTCCTTTAACCTTTCCTGGTAAGTTTTATCCTGCAATCCATGTACCAGTTTAGTAGCTCTTCTCTGAACTCTTTTCAAAGTATCAATATCCTTCTGGAGATATGGTCTCCAGTACTGAACACAATACTCCAAATGAGGTCTCACTAGTGCTCTGTAGAGCGGCATGAGCACCTCCCTCTTTCTACTGGTAATGCCTCTCCCTATACACCCAAGCATTCTGCTAGCATTTCCTGCTGCTCCCTCCCAGCACATGTAGGTGGTCCCATTTCAAAATTTGCTCTGGAACCCCCTTTTTCTTTGCATATTCTTATGTGTTTTATGGTTTTTCACCCAGTGGTGTCATTAGATAGGATGGGAAAGACGGGTCAATTCTGTGGGAGCTGTCAAGGGATTGTCTCTTTTAATACGGAAGCACCTTTACCACCAGGCAATGAGCTGTTATTTTCAGTGAAGTTCCCTCTAACTATGGAGCAGATTATAGATGTAGCATTACATGGAGACCATTTAAGTGAATGGCTGGTCATATATTGCATTTCCAAAGCACGGGCTGTGCTTACCAAGTGAGGAAACTTTTCTATAAATTAAGTTTAACCTACTTGGGTATGACAAACATCCTGTAATGGCAGGCATAACAAAGCCAAGTGCTTGTGGATAGATACATAAATAGCTGCAATGCATTCAGAAAGTTTTCATACCCTTTAACTTTTTTCACATTTTGTTATGTTGCGGCCTTGTGCTAAAATAAAACAAAATCCAGTTTTCTCCCATCAATCAAAGTGAAAACAGAATGTTCGACATTTTTTGCACATTTATTGAAAAGGAATAACTAAAATTTAACCTGGACATAAGTATTCAGACCCTTTACCATGACACTTGAAATTTAGCTCTGACATTAATCTTGATCTCACAGCTGACATCAGAGCAAGAACCAAGCCATAGGAGGAAAGAATTGCCTGTAGAGGTCAGAAAGGAATGTGTGGAGGTACGGATCTGCAGAAAACTAAAAAAAAATCTGCTGCACTCAAAATTCCCAAGAGCACAGAGGCCAACATAATTCTTAAATGGAAGAAGTTTAGGTTAATCAAGACTCTTCAAAGAGCTGGCCACCCCACCAAACTAAGTAAATGGGGAGAAGGGCCTTAATAAGAGAGGTGACCAAGAAACAAATGGTCACTATGGCTAAGCTCCAAAGATCCTGTGTGTAATAAACTTCTAGAAGGTCAACTATTACAGCAGAACTCCACCAATCTGGGCTTTATGGCAGAGTGGCCTTGAAAGAAACTCCTCTCAGTAAAAGACAAATGAAAGCCCATCCGGAGTTTGCAAAGCAGCACATAATTGACTCTCAGAGTGTGAGAAACAAAATTATCTGTCCTGATCAAACCAAGATTGAACTTTTTGGCCTCAATTCCAAGCATCATGTCTTGAGGAAACCAGGCACTGCTTATCACCTGCCCAATACCATCCCTATAGTGAAGCATGGTGATTTTTCAGAGTCTGGGCAGGGAGATTGGTCACAGTTGAGGGAAAGCTGAATGGAGGAAAGTACAAAGATATTCTTTATGTAAACCTGATCCAAAGTGTTCTAGACCTCAGACTGGGCTGAAGGTTCACCTTTCTACAAGAATTCCCAAATCCAGGTGTCAAACCTTGTGGAACCATACCTAAGAAGACTGGAGGCTGTAATCACTGCCAAAGGTGCTTCAACTAAATACTAAGTATAGGGTCTGAATACTTATGTCAATGCAATATTTTAGTTTTCCCTTTCCAATAAATTAGCAAAGATTTTGAACATTCTGCTTTCTTTTTCTCGTTATGGGGTATTGAATTATGAGGAAAACTACATTTTTTTTTAATATTAGCACAAGGCTGCAACATAACTAAATTAAAACAACAGTAATATGGTTCAGGCAATCCCAACTTAAACATAATGAATATAAAGCATGACTATCAAGAATTGGTGAGCGCTGGGAATTATTGTGCCATAGAATTAATGTAAAGTATGTAAGACATGACTGATATCAGTACAGCGTAGTGCTCAGCTCTCACTAAGGCATGTTCCTAGTTTAGGATAATGATGGCTTATTCCCAGCTTGGCAGACTCTTCATTATTTAGATGGAACCACCTACCGGCATGACATCCACTTAATAGCTGAAGGATATTGCAGCTTTGTGCCATACACATGAATAAGAGGAGCTTGCAATATCCCATACTGCTACTACTAGGTAGACAACATGAAGGGAGATGGCTCCATGTAGACAATGAAGAGGCTACAGTGCTGACAGTGGTACCTTCAAAGAGGTGAGACGGGCCTTCGCTTATCTGACCTATGAGATTACCTATCCTGAGCCCAGAAAACCCCTTTATGATGTTGAAATCATTTAATTGTACTGCATTTTAAGGGCGACAAGTTCACTTTAACATAATATATTTGTCTAAAGCCAATTAGGGCTCAAACGTTAGGTTGATACATGGAACTGAACTTTATTTTCATATTTATATGCAATATATTTGATTCTAGGGTGTAGATTCTTCTGTTTGTATACTATTAGGACTCTGGATCAAGGTTCAGTACACTCACAGCCCACTTTATTATTTGATCTATCTATCTATCACATACAGTATCTATCTATCTATCTATCTATCTATCTATCTATCTGTCACATACAGTATCTATCTATCTATCTATCACATACAGTATCTATCTATCTATCTATCTATCTATCACATACAGTATCTATCTATCTATCTATCTATCTATCTATCTATCTATCTATCACATACAGTATCTATCTATCTATCTATCTATCTATCTATCTATCTATCTATCTATCTATCACATACAGTATCTATCTATCTATCTATCTATCTATCTATCTATCACATACAGTATCTATCTATCTATCTATCTATCTATCTATCTATCACATACAGTATCTATCTATCTATCTATCTATCTATTACATACAGTATCTATCTATCTATCTATCTATCTATCTATCTATCTATCTATCTATCTATCTATCTATCTATCACATACAGTATCTATCTATCTATCTATCTATCTATCTATCACATACAGTATCTATCTATCTGTCTGTCTGTATGTCTGTCTATCTATCTTTCCATCTATCTAACTGTCTGTCTCTCCATTCTTTCTCTCCTTGTCTTTTATCATTCTAACCCAAGTCATAAGACAAAGGACCAAGCCAAGGTATGCAAATCAGTTCCTCCCTCTGCATAATTATTTCATAAGGAAGTGATCCCACACTGGGTTTTCAGAGGCAGAATGATAATAGTGTTTTCTTATGTACCTCTGCAGGGGGCACTGTACTTGTTTTGTCTGTAATAAGAGGTCCTCCACAGAAAGTACAAAAAATCCTTTACCAGTACACAGCCTTAAGATGTATATTTGGGTATTTGTGGTTAAATGGAAAAAGCCTAGCACCACAATTTTCTACTATATCAGTGTCTAGTGTCACTGTTTCTGCCATTGTGACATTAGTGGCAATCCCTTCCCATATGTCTGAAAAGGTTTCATCTGTCTTCAGATGGCCATACACTGAGGATATTTAAGATGTTCTTCAGATACATTACAAGCATTACAAACATTTACAGTGCAACATTGTACAGACAAAGAAACTGGATGTAGTAAATCTTAAAGAAAGAGAGGCGTTTGATGAGGTCCAGTCAGATGCTAATCGGCTGCTAGTACAGTAAACGTCAAGTTACAGCCAAGAAACTCCAGGACAGCAGTTCAAAAGTTAAACATATTAAGGGTCCATTAACACGTCCGCAATTCTGTTCCGCATTTTGCGGGACGGAACTGTCGACTAGAGTTGAGCGAACACCTGGATGTTCGGGTTCGAGAAGTTCGGCCGAACATCCCGGAAATGTTCGGGTTCGGGATCCGAACCCGATCCGAACTTCGTCCCGAACCCGAACCCCATTGAAGTCAATGGGGACCCGAACTTTTCGGCACTAAAAAGGCTGTAAAACAGCCCAGGAAAGAGCTAGAGGGCTGCAAAAGGCAGCAACATGTAGGTAAATCCCCTGCAAACAAATGTGGATAGGGAAATGAATTAAAATAAAAATTAAATAAATAAAAATTAACCAAAATCAATTGGAGAGAGGTCCCATAGCAGAGAATCTGGCTTCACGTCACCCACCACTGGAACAGTCCATTCTCAGATATTTAGGCCCCGGCACCCAGGCAGAGGAGAGAGGTCCCGTAACAGAGAATCTGTCTTCATGTCAGCAGAGAATCAGTCTGCATGTCATAGTAGAGAATCAGGCTTCACGTCAGCCACCACTGCAACAGTCCATTGGCATATATTTAGGCCCAGCACCCAGGCAGAGGAGGGAGGTCCCGTAACAGAGAATCTGGCTTCATGTCAGCAGAGAATCAGTCTGCATTTCATAGCAGAGAATCAGGCTTCACGTCAGCCACCACTGCAACAGTCCATTGGCATATATTTAGGCCCAGCACACACACAGGCAGAGGAGAGAGGTCCCGTAACAGAGAATCTGTCTTCATGTCAGCAGAGAATTAGTCTGCATGTCATAGCAGAGAATGAGGCTTCACGTCAGCCACCACTGCAACAGTCCATTGTCATATATTTAGGCCCAGCACCCAGGCAGAGGAGGGAGGTCCCGTAACAGAGAATCTGTCTTCATGTCAGCAGAGAACCAGTCTGCATGTCATAGCAGAGAATCAGGCTTCACGTCAGCCACCACTGCAACAGTCCATTGTCAGATATTTAGGCCCAGCACACAGGCAGAGGAGGGAGGTCCCGTAACAGAGAATCTGGCTTCATGTCAGCAGAGAATCAGTCTGCATGTCATAGCAGAGAATGAGGCTTCACGTCAGCCACCACTGCAACAGTCCATTGGCATATATTTAGGCCCAGCACCCAGGCAGAGGAGAGAGGTCCCGTAACAGAGAATCTGGCTTCATGTCAGCAGAGAATCAGTCTGCATGTCATAGCAGAGAATCAGGCTTCACGTCAGCCACCACTGCAACAGTCCATTGGCATATATTTAGGCCCAGCACACACACAGGCAGAGGAGAGAGGTCCCGTAACAGAGAATCTGTCTTCATGTCAGCAGAGAATTAGTCTGCATGTCATAGCAGAGAATGAGGCTTCACGTCAGCCACCACTGCAACAGTCCATTGGCATATATTTAGGCCCAGCACCCAGGCAGAGGAGGGAGGTCCCGTAACAGAGAATCTGTCTTCATGTCAGCAGAGAATCAGTCTGCATGTCATAGCAGAGAATCAGGCTTCACGTCAGCCACCACTGCAACAGTCCATTGGCATATATTTAGGCCCAGCACACACACAGGCAGAGGAGAGAGGTCCCGTAACAGAGAATCTGTCTTCATGTCAGCAGAGAATTAGTCTGCATGTCATAGCAGAGAATGAGGCTTCACGTCAGCCACCACTGCAACAGTCCATTGGCATATATTTAGGCCCAGCACCCAGGCAGAGGAGGGAGGTCCCGTAACAGAGAATCTGTCTTCATGTCAGCAGAGAATCAGTCTGCATGTCATAGCAGAGAATCAGGCTTCACGTCAGCCACCACTGCAACAGTCCATTGGCATATATTTAGGCCCAGCACACAGGCAGAGGAGAGAGGTCCCGTAACAGAGAATCTGGCTTCATGTCAGCAGAGAATTAGTCTGCATGTCATAGCAGAGAATGAGGCTTCACGTCAGCCACCACTGCAACAGTCCATTGGCATATATTTAGGCCCAGCACACACACAGGCAGAGGAGGGAGGTCCCGTAACAGAGAATCTGTCTTCATGTCAGCAGAGAATTAGTCTGCATGTCATAGCAGAGAATGAGGCTTCACGTCAGCCACCACTGCAACAGTCCATTGGCATATATTTAGGCCCAGCACACAGGCAGAGGAGAGAGGTCCCGTAACAGAGAATCTGTCTTCATGTCAGCAGAGAATTAGTCTGCATGTCATAGCAGAGAATGAGGCTTCACGTCAGCCACCACTGCAACAGTCCATTGGCATATATTTAGGCCCAGCACACACACAGGCAGAGGAGAGAGGTCCCGTAACAGAGAATCTGGCTTCATGTCAGCAGAGAATCATTCTGCATGTCATAGCAGAGAATCAGGCTTCACGTCACCCAACATTGGAACAGTCCATTGGCATATATTAGGCCCCGGCACCCAGACAGAGGAGAGGTTCATTCAACTTTGGGTAGCCTCGCAATATAATGGTAAAATGAAAATAAAAATAGGATTGAATGAGGAAGTGCCCTGGAGTCCAATAATATATGGTTAAGGGGAGGTAGTTAATGTCTAATCTGGACAAGGGACGGACAGATCCTGTGGGATCCATGCCTGGTTCATTTTTATGAACGTCAGCTTGTCCACATTGGCTGTAGACAGGCGGCTGCGTTTGTCTGTAATGACGCCCCCTGCCGTGCTGAATACACGTTCAGACAAAACGCTGGCCGCCGGGCAGGCCAGCACCTCCAAGGCATAAAAGGCTAGCTCTGGCCACGTGGACAATTTAGAGACCCAGAAGTTGAATGGGGCCGAACCATCAGTCAGTACGTGGAGGGGTGTGCACACGTACTGTTCCACCATGTTAGTGAAATGTTGCCTCCTGCTAACACGTTGCATATCAGGTGGTGGTGCAGTTAGCTGTGGCGTGTTGACAAAAGTTTTCCACATCTCTGCCATGCTAACCCTGCCCTCAAAGGAGCTGGCATTGACACAGCTGCCTTGGCGACCTCTTGCTCCTCCTCTGCCTTGGCCTTGGGCTTCCACTTGTTCCCCTGTGACATTTGGGAATGCTCTCAGTAGCGCGTCTACCAACGTGCGCTTGTACTCGCGCATCTTCCTATCACGCTCCAGTGCAGGAAGTAAGGTGGGCACATTGTCTTTGTAGCGTGGATCCAGCAGGGTGGCAACCCAGTAGTCCGCACAGGTTAAAATGTGGGCAACTCTGCTGTCGTTGCGCAGGCACTGCAGCATGTAGTCGCTCATGTGTGCCAGGCTGCCCAGGGGTAAGGACAAGCTGTCCTCTGTGGGAGGCGTATCGTCATCGTCCTGCCTTTCCCCCCAGCCACGCACCAGTGATGGACCCGAGCTGCGTTGGGTGCCACCCCGCTGTGACCATGCTTCATCCTCATCCTCATCCTCCTCCACCTCCTCCTCATCCTTGTCCTCCTCGTCCTCCAGTAGTGGGCCCTGTCTGGCCACATTTGTACCTGGCCTCTGCTGTTGCCAAAAACCTCCCTCTGAGTCACTTCGAAGAGACTGGCCTGAAAGTGCTAAAAATGACCCCTCTTCCTCCTCCTCCTCCTCCTCCTCCTGGGCCACCTCCTCTTGCATCATCGCCCTAAGTGTTTTCTCAAGGAGACATAGAAGTGGTATTGTAACGCTGATAACGGCGTCATCGCCACTGGCCATGTTGGTGGAGTACTCGAAACAGCGCAACAGGGCACACAGGTCTCGCATGGAGGCCCAGTCATTGGTGGTGAAGTGGTGCTGTTCTGTAGTGCGACTGACCCGTGCGTGCTGCAGCTGAAACTCCACTATGGCCTGCTGCTGCTCGCACAGTCTGTCCAGCATGTGCAAGGTGGAGTTCCACCTGGTGGGCACGTCGCATATGAGGCGGTGAGCGGGAAGGCCGAAGTTACGCTGTAGCGCAGACAGGGGAGCAGCAGCAGGATGTGAACGCCGGAAGCGCAAACAGACGGCCCGCACTTTATGCAGCAGCTCTGACATGTCGGGGTAGTTGTGAATGAACTTCTGCACCACCAAATTCAGCACATGCGCCAAGCAAGGGATGTGCGTCAAATTGGCTAGTCCCAGAGCTGCAACGAGATTTCGCCCATTATCGCACACCACCAGGCCGGGCTTGAGGCTCACCGGCAGCAACCACTCGTCGGTCTGTTGTTCTATACCCCGCCACAACTCCTGTGCGGTGTGGGGCCTGTCCCCCAAACATATGAGTTTCAGAATGGCCTGCTGACGTTTACCCCGGGCTGTGCTGAAGTTGGTGGTGAAGGTGTGTGGCTGACTGGATGAGCAGGTGGAAGAAGAGGAGGAGTAAGCCGAGAAGGAGGAGGTGGCAACAGGAGGCAAAGAATGTTGCCCTGCGATCCTTGGCGGCGGAAGGACATGCGCCAAACAGCTCTCCGCCTGGGGCCCAGCTGCCACTACATTTACCCAGTGTGCAGTTAGGGAGATATAGCGTCCCTGGCCGTGCTTACTGGTCCACGTATCTGTGGTTAGGTGGACCTTGCTACAGATGGCGTTGCGCAGTGCACACTTGATTTTATCGGATACTTGGTTGTGCAGGGAAGGCACGGCTCTCTTGGAGAAGTAGTGGCGGCTGGGAACAACATACTGTGGGACAGCAAGCGACATGAGCTGTTTGAAGCTGTCTGTGTCCACCAGCCTAAATGACAGCATTTCATAGGCCAGTAGTTTAGAAATGCTGGCATTCAGGGCCAGGGATCGAGGGTGGCTAGGTGGGAATTTACGCTTTCTCTCAAATGTTTGTGAGATGGAGAGCTGAACGCTGGCGTGTGACATGGTTGAGACGCTTGGTGACGGAGGTGGTGGTGGTGGTGTTGGTGGTACATCCCCTGTTTGCTGGGCGGCAGGTGCCAACGTTCCTCCAGAGGCGGAGGAAGAGGCCGAGGCGGCAGCAGCAGAAGAGGCCGAGGCGGCAGCAGCAGAAGAGGGAGCAGGGGGAGCCTGAGTGACTTCCTTGGTTTTAAGGTGTTTACTCCACTGCAGTTCATGCTTTGCATGCAGGTGCCTGGTCATGCAGGTTGTGCTCAGGTTCAGAACGTTAATGCCTCGCTTCAGGCTCTGATGGCACAGCGTGCAAACCACTCGGGTCTTGTCGTCAGCACATTGTTTGAAGAAGTGCCATGCCAGGGAACTCCTTGAAGCTGCCTTTGGGGTGCTCGGTCCCAGATGGCGGCGGTCAGTAGCAGGCGGAGTCTCTTGGCGGCGGGTGTTCTGCTTTTGCCCACTGCTCCCTCTTTTGCTACGCTGTTGGCTCGGTCTCACCACTGCCTCTTCCTCCGAACTGTGAAAGTCAGTGGCACGACCTTCATTCCATGTGGGGTCTAGGACCTCATCGTCCCCTGCATCGTCTTCCACCCAGTCTTGATCCCTGACCTCCTGTTCGGTCTGCACACTGCAGAAAGACGCAGCAATTGGCACCTGTGTTTCGTCATCATCAGAGACATGCTGAGGTGGTATTCCCATGTCCTCATCATCAGGAAACATAAGTGGTTGTGCGTCAGTGCATTCTATGTCTTTCACCGCTGGGGAAGGGCTAGGTGGATGCCCTTGGGAAACCCTGCCAGCGGAGTCTTCAAACAGCATAAGAGACTGCTGCATAACTTGAGGCTGAGACAGTTTCCCTGGTATGCATGGGGGTGATGTGACAGACTGATGGGGTTGGTTTTCAGGCGCCATCTGTGCGCTTTCTGCAGAAGACTGGGTGGGAGATAATGTGAACGTGCTGGATCCACTGTCGGCCACCCAATTGACTAATGCCTGTACCTGCTCAGGCCTTACCATCCTTAGAACGGCATTGGGCCCCACCATATATCGCTGTAAATTCTGGCGGCTACTGGGACCTGAGGTAGTTGGTACACTAGGACGTGTGGATGTGGCAGAACGGCCACGTCCTCTCCAAGCACCAGAGGGTCCACTAACACCACCACGACCATGTCCGCGTCCCTTACTAGATGTTTTCCTCATTGTTATCGTTCACCACAACAACAAAAATATTATTTGGCCCAATGTATTGTATTCAAATTCAGCTGGATATAAATTTGAGGCCTAGTATTTAGGCGCTGGGTGACAGGTATGGGTTTAGTGACAGAATTAGACTTGGAAATGCACAGTAGCGGGTGTGTGAAGTAATTCTGAATGACCCTATGTGCACCTTCAATATGATCTACCCTTTTAGGGATAGATTTCAAATAGCTCTGATATAGCAGAAACCACTAAATTATGAAATTGCTAAATTGGGAATTGTATTTCAACCCAGAACAAAAAATGTGCTTTGACGGACACTAAATAACTTTCCCAGCCACAACAGGACAGCGGTAACGAGAGATTTAGCGGGATATAAATTTGAGGCCTAGTATTTAGGCGCTGGGTGACCGGTATGGATTTAGTGACAGAATTAGACTGGGATATGCACAGTAGCGTGTGTGTGTGAAGTTATTCTGAATGACCCTATGTGCACCTTGAATATTATATACCCTTTTAGGGATAGATTTCAAATAGCTCTGATATAGCAGAAACCACTAAATTTTTAAATTGCTAAATTGGGAATTGTATTTCAACCCAGAACAAAAAATGTGCTTTGACGGACACTAAATAACTTGCCCAGCAACAACAGTACAGCGGTAACGAGAGATTTAGCATGTCTGGTCTTGTTAATGAAAGTGGAAATGGTGCCGGGGTTGCAGAGAGAGCTGAGGTGTAACGGCAACACCCCCTTTGCTCCTAGAGGCTCATTTGCATATATCAAAACTAAATTTTTCTCAAAAATGCTGGCCCATATGAACTTGGGACCAGCACAAGGTCCTTCAGCTGCCAAGTGCGCATGCAACAGATCAGCCAGTTTCATACATACAAATCTGCTGACAGATGCCCTTTAAGGGTGATTTATTATAATTGTCCTTAAAGGGGTTGTCCAGCAGATTTTATTTTATTTTTATTATAAAAGAAGTGATACTTCCCTTACTGATACTGATACGTCCCTGTGATTCTCTATTTTATGGTCCTGTTTATTTTATGGTTCTGTCCATTTTGGTGGACTTCAGCCATTTTCGTATTATCATGACAGCCATTCATAAGAATGGCCACCATGTAATACTACATCCACAGGATAAATTTGATTCGCCTTGAAGCCGAATTTCCTTGTGCTTTGTGTTAGCGAATCGATTTAACCTGAAATGGTGTAAAAAACAAAAAAAAATTATACTTACCGCCTCCATTTGCTTGCAACGGGCCAGCCGCAGCCACCTTGCTTAAAGATCTGGAGCGAAATCTCGCGCGGCACAAGATTACGTCATCACACCGGCCTAGATTTTCAATCAAGATGGCGGCTGGCGGCCCGTCGCGAGCAAATGGAGTAAGTAAGTATGATTTTTTTTGGTTTTTTACACTATTTCAGGTTAAATCAAAGCACAAGGAAGCACAAGGAAATTCGGCTTTGAGGCGAATCGAATTTATCCTGAAATTCGGATCGAATTCCACTTTTACTATCTATGGTAAAAAAAAAAAAAAGAAGGGTGCTGTGAGCAGGTATCAGGACAAACAGCTGGTTGTCCCATTTTGAAAAGAGTTTTCTCTTATGAGACAGCCCCTTTAATGTAGATAAGAATGTCTGTAATCTTTGTCAGTAAGCACAGATCTTGAAAATGGTGAAAAAGTTAATAAAAAACTATGGGGGAGAGTAGGCGTATTTCTGGCGCAGATTGTGGTGCAACGGTCCTTTGCGCCAAATCTGCCACTTTTCCCCGCTCATGCCAGCTGTGAAAAAGTGGGTGTGGTGTTGGTGGGGAAGGGGAAGAGCCACATCTCCTTTACTATTTTTTTTTGCCTGGTTTAGGCCTAGAAAATGGTCTAAATGATTCCTATCTGTCCTAGCTGTCTTACATTTGGAAACGGCAGTGGATCAGCCGAAGTTATGTAGAGGCCGGCGCCTCTTTATAACTCTGGTGGATCAACCGTCAGCCATAGGGGATATCTAGACCGTTGTATAAAACGCTTATCCTAAATAATGACCCACTACTAGAGTTGAGCGAACACCTGGATGTTCGGGTTCGAGAAGTTCGGCCGAACATCCCGGAAATGTTCGGGTTCGGGATCCGAACCCGATCCGAACTTCGTCCCGAACCCGAACCCCATTGAAGTCAATGGGGACCCGAACTTTTCGGCACTAAAAAGGCTGTAAAACAGCCCAGGAAAGAGCTAGAGGGCTGCAAAAGGCAGCAACATGTAGGTAAATCCCCTGCAAACAAATGTGGATAGGGAAATGAATTAAAATAAAAATTAAATAAATAAAAATTAACCAAAATCAATTGGAGAGAGGTTCCATAGCAGAGAATCTGGCTTTCCGTCACCCACCACTGGAACAGTCCATTCTCAGATATTTAGGCCCCGGCACCCAGGCAGAGGAGAGAGGTCCCGTAACAGAGAATCTGTCTTCATGTCAGCAGAGAATTAGTCTGCATGTCATAGCAGAGAATGAGGCTTCACGTCAGCCACCACTGCAACAGTCCATTGGCATATATTTAGGCCCAGCACCCAGGCAGAGGAGAGAGGTCCCGTAACAGACAATCTGGCTTCATGTCAGCAGAGAATCAGTCTGCATGTCATAGCAGAGAATCAGGCTTCACGTCACCCACCACTGCAACAGTCCATTGTCATAAATTTAGGCCCAGCACTAGTGTTGAGCGGCATGTCCCATATTCGAATTCGCGAAATTTTGTGAATATTCGAAAGAATATTCGTAAAATATTCGCGATTATTCAAATTCGTTATTATTTCGCATATGCGATAATTCGAATTTTCGCATTGCATAATACATATGCTATGCAAAATTCACATGTGCGCTAATGAAATCGCCTTACGAAGATTCGCAACTCAATTCAATCACTAATGTATGAATGCAATGCCCTTTGCCTCTGTTCTGGGACAAGTGTAGATATTCGCATGTGCGCTAATAAAATCGCCTTACGAAGATTCGCACCTCAATCACTTTCTAGGGAATGTGAGACTTTTGGGAATCAATCGAGATACAGTGGGGGGTGATGACAGTAGTTGACAGAGTACAGATCAATGTAATCTGTAAGGTGGAAAGTAAAATAAAAAATACGAATTTTCGTTAATCGAATTTTACGAAGTTCTACGTATTCGCGAATATGGTGCTATACTATATGAATGCACAGGCCTTTGCCTCTCTGTTCTGGGGACAAGTGTAGATATTTGCATTTGCGTTAATAAAATCGCCTTACGAAGATTCGCAGCTCAATTCAATCACTAATGTATGAATGCAAAGCCCTTTGCCTCTGTTCTGGGACAAGTGTAGATATTCGCATGTGCGCTAATAAAATCGCCTTACGAAGATTCGCAACTCAATTCACTAATGTATGAATGCAAAGCCCTTTGCCTCTGTTCTGGGACGTGCCGATATTCGCATGTGCGCTAATAAAATCGCCTTACGAAGATTCGCGCCTCAATCACTTTCTAGGCAATGTGAGTAAGATCTGAGCTGTTGGACCTTTGGGAAACAATCAATTATATGTGTACTGTAATTTTGTGGGGGGGGGGGGAAAAAACAAAAAACGAATATTCGTTTTTACGAATATATAGCACTATATTCGAAATATTCGCGAAATCGCGAAGTTGCGATATTCGCGAAAAAAATTTGCTTTTCGAATATTCGCGCTCAACACTACCCAGCACCCAGGCAGAGGAGAGAGGTCCCGTAACAGACAATCTGGCTTCATGTCAGCAGAGAATCAGTCTGCATGTCATAGCAGAGAATGAGGCTTCACGTCAGCCACCACTGCAACAGTCCATTGGCATATATTTAGGCCCAGCACCCAGGCAGAGGAGGGAGGTCCCGTAACAGAGAATCTGTCTTCATGTCAGCAGAGAATTAGTCTGCATGTCATAGCAGAGAATGAGGCTTCACGTCAGCCACCACTGCAACAGTCCATTGGCATATATTTAGGCCCAGCACACACACAGGCAGAGGAGAGAGGTCCCGTAACAGAGAATCTGGCTTCATGTCAGCAGAGAATTAGTCTGCATGTCATAGCAGAGAATGAGGCTTCACGTCAGCCACCACTGCAACAGTCCATTGGCATATATTTAGGCCCAGCACACACACAGGCAGAGGAGAGAGGTCCCGTAACAGAGAATCTGGCTTCATGTCAGCAGAGAATCAGTCTGCATGTCATAGCAGAGAATGAGGCTTCACGTCAGCCACCACTGCAACAGTCCATTGGCATATATTTAGGCCCAGCACCCAGGCAGAGGAGGGAGGTCCCGTAACAGAGAATCTGTCTTCATGTCAGCAGAGAATTAGTCTGCATGTCATAGCAGAGAATGAGGCTTCACGTCAGCCACCACTGCAACAGTCCATTGGCATATATTTAGGCCCAGCACCCAGGCAGAGGAGGGAGGTCCCGTAACAGAGAATCTGTCTTCATGTCAGCAGAGAATTAGTCTGCATGTCATAGCAGAGAATGAGGCTTCACGTCAGCCACCACTGCAACAGTCCATTGGCATATATTTAGGCCCAGCACACACACAGGCAGAGGAGAGAGGTCCCGTAACAGAGAATCTGGCTTCATGTCAGCAGAGAATCAGTCTGCATGTCATAGCAGAGAATGAGGCTTCACGTCAGCCACCACTGCAACAGTCCATTGGCATATATTTAGGCCCAGCACACACACAGGCAGAGGAGAGAGGTCCCGTAACAGAGGATCTGGCTTCATGTCAGCAGAGAATCAGTCTGCATGTCATAGCAGAGAATCAGGCTTCACGTCAGCCACCACTGCAACAGTCCATTGTCATAAATTTAGGCCCAGCACCCAGGCAGAGGAGAGAGGTCCCGTAACAGAGAATCTGGCTTCATGTCAGCAGAGAATCAGTCTTCATATCATAGCAGAGAATCAGGCTTCACGTCACCCACCACTGTAAGAGTCAATTTTCATAAATTTAGGCCCAGAACCCAGGCAGAGGAGAAAGGTCCCGTAACAGACAATCTGGCTTCATGTCAGCAGAGAATCAGTCTTCATATCATAGCAGAGAATCAGGCTTCACGTCACCCACCACTGTAAGAGTCAATTTTCATAAATTTAGGCCCAGAACCCAGGCAGAGGAGAAAGGTCCCGTAACAGACAATCTGGCTTCATGTCAGCAGAGAATCAGTCTTCATATCATAGCAGAGAATCAGGCTTCACGTCACCCACCACTGTAAGAGTCAATTTTCATAAATTTAGGCCCAGAACCCAGGCAGAGGAGAAAGGTCCCGTAACAGACAATCTGGCTTCATGTCAGCAGAGAATCAGTCTTCATATCATAGCAGAGAATCAGGCTTCACGTCACCCACCACTGCAACAGTCCATTGGCATATATTTAGGCCTAGCACACAGGCAGAGCAGAGAGGTCCCATAACAGACAATCTGGCTTCATGACAGCAGAGAATCAGTCTGCATGTCATAGCAGAGAATCAGGCTTCACGTCAGCCACCACTGCAACAGTCCATTGTCATAAATTTAGGCCCAGCACCCAGGCAGAGGAGAGAGGTCCCGTAACAGAGAATCTGGCTTCATGTCAGCAGAGAATCAGTCTTCATATCATAGCAGAGAATCAGGCTTCACGTCACCCACCACTGTAAGAGTCAATTTTCATAAATTTAGGCCCAGAACCCAGGCAGAGGAGATAGGTCCCGTAACAGACAATCTGGCTTCATGTCAGCAGAGAATCAGTCTTCATATCATAGCAGAGAATCAGGCTTCACGTCACCCACCACTGTAAGAGTCAATTTTCATAAATTTAGGCCCAGAACCCAGGCAGAGGAGAAAGGTCCCGTAACAGACAATCTGGCTTCATGTCAGCAGAGAATCAGTCTTCATATCATAGCAGAGAATCAGGCTTCACGTCACCCACCACTGTAAGAGTCAATTTTCATAAATTTAGGCCCAGAACCCAGGCAGAGGAGAAAGGTCCCGTAACAGACAATCTGGCTTCATGTCAGCAGAGAATCAGTCTTCATATCATAGCAGAGAATCAGGCTTCACGTCACCCACCACTGTAAGAGTCAATTTTCATAAATTTAGGCCCAGAACCCAGGCAGAGGAGAAAGGTCCCGTAACAGACAATCTGGCTTCATGTCAGCAGAGAATCAGTCTTCATATCATAGCAGAGAATCAGGCTTCACGTCACCCACCACTGCAACAGTCCATTGGCATATATTTAGGCCTAGCACACAGGCAGAGCAGAGAGGTCCCGTAACAGACAATCTGGCTTCATGACAGCAGAGAATCAGTCTGCATGTCATAGCAGAGAATCAGGCTTCACGTCAGCCACCACTGCAACAGTCCATTGTCATAAATTTAGGCCCAGCACCCAGGCAGAGGAGAGAGGTCCCGTAACAGAGGATCTGGCTTCATGTCAGCAGAGAATCAGTCTGCATGTCATAGCAGAGAATGAGGCTTCACGTCAGCCACCACTGCAACAGTCCATTGTCATAAATTTAGGCCCAGCACCCAGGCAGAGGAGAGAGGTCCCGTAACAGAGAATCTGGCTTCATGTCAGCAGAGAATCAGTCTTCATATCATAGCAGAGAATCAGGCTTCACGTCACCCACCACTGTAAGAGTCAATTTTCATAAATTTAGGCCCAGAACCCAGGCAGAGGAGAAAGGTCCCGTAACAGACAATCTGGCTTCATGTCAGCAGAGAATCAGTCTTCATATCATAGCAGAGAATCAGGCTTCACGTCACCCACCACTGTAAGAGTCAATTTTCATAAATTTAGGCCCAGAACCCAGGCAGAGGAGAAAGGTCCCGTAACAGACAATCTGGCTTCATGTCAGCAGAGAATCAGTCTTCATATCATAGCAGAGAATCAGGCTTCACGTCACCCACCACTGTAAGAGTCAATTTTCATAAATTTAGGCCCAGAACCCAGGCAGAGGAGAAAGGTCCCGTAACAGACAATCTGGCTTCATGTCAGCAGAGAATCAGTCTTCATATCATAGCAGAGAATCAGGCTTCACGTCACCCACCACTGCAACAGTCCATTGGCATATATTTAGGCCTAGCACACAGGCAGAGCAGAGAGGTCCCGTAACAGACAATCTGGCTTCATGACAGCAGAGAATCAGTCTGCATGTCATAGCAGAGAATCAGGCTTCACGTCAGCCACCACTGCAACAGTCCATTGTCATAAATTTAGGCCCAGCACCCAGGCAGAGGAGAGAGGTCCCGTAAAAGAGGATCTGGCTTCATGTCAGCAGAGAATCAGTCTGCATGTCATAGCAGAGAATGAGGCTTCACGTCACCCACCACTGCAACAGTCCATTGGCATATATTTAGGCCTAGCACACAGGCAGAGCAGAGAGGTCCCGTAACAGACAATCTGGCTTCATGTCAGCAGAGAATCAGTCTGCATGTCATAGCAGAGAATGAGGCTTCACGTCACCCACCACTGCAACAGTCCATTGGCATATATTTAGGCCTAGCACACAGGCAGAGCAGAGAGGTCCCGTAACAGACAATCTGGCTTCATGACAGCAGAGAATCAGTCTGCATGTCATAGCAGAGAATGAGGCTTCACGTCAGCCACCACTGCAACAGTCCATTGGCATATATTTAGGCCTAGCACACAGGCAGAGGAGAGGTTCATTCAACTTTGGGTAGCCTCGCAATATAATGGTAAAATGAAAATAAAAATAGGATTGAATGAGGAAGTGCCCTGGAGTCCAATAATATATGGTTATGGGGAGGTAGTTAATGTCTAATCTGGACAAGGGACGGACAGGTCCTGTGGGATCCATGCCTGGTTCATTTTTATGAACGTCAGCTTGTCCACATTGGCTGTAGACAGGCGGCTGCGTTTGTCTGTAATGACGCCCCCTGCCGTGCTGAATACACGTTCAGACAAAACGCTGGCTGCCGGGCAGGCCAGCACCTCCAAGGCATAAAAGGCTAGCTCTGGCCACGTGGACAATTTAGAGACCCAGAAGTTGAATGGGGCCGAACCATCAGTCAGTACGTGGAGGGGTGTGCACACGTACTGTTCCACCATGTTAGTGAAATGTTGCCTCCTGCTAACACGTTGCGTATCAGGTGGTGGTGCAGTTAGCTGTGGCGTGTTGACAAAAGTTTTCCACATCTCTGCCATGCTAACCCTGCCCTCAGAGGAGCTGGCCGTGACACAGCTGCCTTGGCGACCTTTTGCTCCTCCTCTGCCTTGGCCTTGGGCTTCCACTTGTTCCCCTGTGACATTTGGGAATGCTCTCAGTAGCGCGTCTACCAACGTGCGCTTGTACTCGCGCATCTTCCTATCACGCTCCAGTGCAGGAAGTAAGGTGGGCACATTGTCTTTGTAGCGTGGATCCAGCAGGGTGGCAACCCAGTAGTCCGCACAGGTTAAAATGTGGGCAACTCTGCTGTCGTTGCGCAGGCACTGCAGCATGTAGTCGCTCATGTGTGCCAGGCTGCCCAGGGGTAAGGACAAGCTATCCTCTGTGGGAGGCGTATCGTCATCGTCCTGCCTTTCCCCCCAGCCACGCACCAGTGATGGACCCGAGCTGCGTTGGGTGCCACCCCGCTGTGACCATGCTTCATCCTCATCCTCCTCCACCTCCTCCTCATCCTCGTCCTCCTCGTCCTCCAGTAGTGGGCCCTGGCTGGCCACATTTGTACCTGGCCTCTGCTGTTGCCAAAAACCTCCCTCTGAGTCACTTCGAAGAGACTGGCCAGAAAGTGCTAAAAATGACCCCTCTTCCTCCTCCTCCTCCTCCTCCTCCTCCTGGGCCACCTCCTCTTCCATCATCGCCCTAAGTGTTTTCTCAAGGAGACATAGAAGTGGTATTGTAACGCTGATAACGGTGTCATCGCCACTGGCCATGTTGGTGGAGTACTCGAAACAGCGCAACAGGGCACACAGGTCTCGCATGGAGGCCCAGTCATTGGTGGTGAAGTGGTGCTGTTCTGTAGTGCGACTGACCCGTGCGTGCTGCAGCTGAAACTCCACTATGGCCTGCTGCTGCTCGCACAGTCTGTCCAGCATGTGCAAGGTGGAGTTCCACCTGGTGGGCACGTCGCATATGAGGCGGTGAGCGGGAAGGCCGAAGTTACGCTGTAGCGCAGACAGGCGAGCAGCAGCAGGATGTGAACGCCGGAAGCGCGAACAGACGGCCCGCACTTTATGCAGCAGCTCTGACATGTCGGGGTAGTTGTGAATGAACTTCTGCACCACCAAATTCAGCACATGCGCCAAGCAAGGGATGTGCGTCAAATTGGCTAGTCCCAGAGCTGCAACGAGATTTCGCCCATTATCACACACCACCAGGCCGGGCTTGAGGCTCACCGGCAGCAACCACTCGTCGGTCTGTTGTTCAATACCCCGCCACAACTCCTGTGCGGTGTGGGGCCTGTCCCCCAAACATATGAGTTTCAGAATGGCCTGCTGACGTTTACCCCGGGCTGTGCTGAAGTTGGTGGTGAAGGTGTGTGGCTGACTGGATGAGCAGGTGGAAGAAGAGGAGGAGGAAGCCGAGAAGGAGGAGGTGGCAACAGGAGGCAAAGAATGTTGCCCTGCGATCCTTGGCGGCGGAAGGACGTGCGCCAAACAGCTCTCCGCCTGGGGCCCAGCTGCCACTACATTTACCCAGTGTGCAGTTAGGGAGATATAGCGTCCCTGGCCGTGCTTACTGGTCCACGTATCTGTGGTTAGGTGGACCTTGCCACAGATGGCGTTGCGCAGTGCACACTTGATTTTATCGGATACTTGGTTGTGCAGGGAAGGCACGGCTCTCTTGGAGAAGTAGTGGCGGCTGGGAACAACATACTGTGGGACAGCAAGCGACATGAGCTGTTTGAAGCTGTCTGTGTCCACCAGCCTAAATGACAGCATTTCATAGGCCAGTAGTTTAGAAATGCTGGCATTCAGGGCCAGGGATCGAGGGTGGCTAGGTGGGAATTTACGCTTTCTATCAAATGTTTGTGAGATGGAGAGCTGAACGCTGGCGTGTGACATGGTTGAGACGCTTGGTGACGGAGGTGGTGGTGGTGGTGTTGGTGGTACATCCCCTGTTTGCTGGGCGGCAGGTGCCAACGTTCCTCCAGAGGCGGAGGAAGAGGCCGAGGCGGCAGCAGCAGAATAGGCCGAGGCGGCAGCAGCAGAAGAGGTAGCAGGGGGAGCCTGAGTGACTTCCTTGGTTTTAAGGTGTTTACTCCACTGCAGTTCATGCTTTGCATGCAGGTGCCTGGTCATGCAGGTTGTGCTCAGGTTCAGAACGTTAATGCCTCGCTTCAGGCTCTGATGGCACAGCGTGCAAACCACTCGGGTCTTGTCGTCAGCACATTGTTTGAAGAAGTGCCATGCCAGGGAACTCCTTGAAGCTGCCTTTGGGGTGCTCGGTCCCAGATGGCGGCGGTCAGTAGCAGGCGGAGTCTCTTGGCGGCGGGTGTTCTGCTTTTGCCCACTGCTCCTTCTTTTGCTACGCTGTTGGCTCGGTCTCACCACTGCCTCTTCCTCCGAACTGTGAAAGTCAGTGGCACGACCTTCATTCCATGTGGGGTCTAGGACCTCATCGTCCCCTGCATCGTCTTCCACCCAGTCTTGATCCCTGACCTCCTGTTCAGTCTGCACACTGCAGAAAGACGCAGCAGTTGGCACCTGTGTTTCGTCATCATCAGAGACATGCTGAGGTGGTATTCCCATGTCCTCATCATCAGGAAACATAAGTGGTTGTGCGTCAGTGCATTCTATGTCTTTCACCGCTGGGGAAGGGCTAGGTGGATGCCCTTGGGAAACCCTGCCAGCGGAGTCTTCAAACAGCATAAGAGACTGCTGCATAACTTGAGGCTGAGACAGTTTCCCTGGTATGCATGGGGGTGATGTGACAGACTGATGGGGTTGGTTTTCAGGCGCCATCTGTGCGCTTTCTGCAGAAGACTGGGTGGGAGATAATGTGAACGTGCTGGATCCACTGTCGGCCACCCAATTGACTAATGCCTGTACCTGCTCAGGCCTTACCATCCTTAGAACGGCATTGGGCCCCACCATATATCGCTGTAAATTCTGGCGGCTACTGGGACCTGAGGTAGTTGGTACACTAGGACGTGTGGATGTGGCAGAACGGCCACGTCCTCTCCCAGCACCAGAGGGTCCACTAACACCACCACGACCATGTCCACGTCCGCGTCCCTTACTAGATGTTTTTCTCATTGTTATGGTTCACCACAACAACAAATATATTATTTGGCCCAATGTATTGTATTCAAATTCAGCGGGATATAAATTTGAGGCCTAGTATTTAGGCGCTGGGTGACCGGTATGGATTTAGTGACAGAATTAGACTTGGAAATTCACAGAAGCGTGTGTGTGTGAAGTTATTCTGAATGACCCAATGTGCACCTTGAATATTATATACCCTTTTAGGGATAGATTTCAAATAGCTCTGATATAGCAGAAACCACTAAATTATGAAATTGCTAAATTGGGAATTGTATTTCAACCCAGAACAAGAAATGTGCTTGAACGGACACTAAATAACTCGCCCAGCTACAGCACTAAGGACAGATTTAGCTGGATATAAATTTGAGGCCTAGTATTTAGGCGCTGCGTGACAGGTATGGGTTTAGTGACAGAATTAGACTTGGAAATACACAGTAGCGGGTGTGTGTGAAGTTATTCTGAATGACCCAATGTGCACCTTGAATATTATATACCCTTTTAGGGATAGATTTCAAATAGCTCTGATATAGCAGAAACCACTAAATTATGAAATTGCTAAATTGGGAATTGTATTTCAACCCAGAACAAGAAATGTGCTTGAACGGACACTAAATAACTCGCCCAGCTACAGCACTAGGACAGATTCAGCGGGATATAAATTTGAGGCCTAGTATTTAGGCGCTGGGTGACAGGTATGGGTTTAGTGACAGAATTAGACTTGGAAATACACAGTAGCGGGTGTGTGTGAAGTTATTCTGAATGACCCAATGTGCACCTTGAATATTATATACCCTTTTAGGGATAGATTTCAAATAGCTCTGATATAGCAGAAACCACTAAATTATGAAATTGCTAAATTGGGAATTGTATTTCAACCCAGAACAAGAAATGTGCTTGAACGGACACTAAATAACTCGCCCAGCTACAGCACTAGGACAGATTTAGCGGGATATAAATTTGAGGCCTAGTATTTAGGCGCTGGGTGACAGGTATGGGTTTAGTGACAGAATTAGACTTGGAAATACACAGTAGCGGGTGTGTGTGAAGTTATTCTGAATGACCCAATGTGCACCTTGAATATTATATACCCTTTTAGGGATAGATTTCAAATAGCTCTGATATAGCAGAAACCACTAAATTATGAAATTGCTAAATTGGGAATTGTATTTCAACCCAGAACAAGAAATGTGCTTGAACGGACACTAAATAACTCGCCCAGCTACAGCACTAGGACAGATTTAGCGGGATATAAATTTGAGGCCTAGTATTTAGGCGCTGGGTGACAGGTATGGGTTTAGTGCCAGAATTAGACTTGGAAATACACAGTAGCGGGTGTGTGTGAAGTTATTCTGAATGACCCAATGTGCACCTTGAATATTATATACCCTTTTAGGGATAGATTTCAAATAGCTCTGATATAGCAGAAACCACTAAATTATGAAATTGCTAAATTGGGAATTGTATTTCAACCCAGAACAAGAAATGTGCTTGAACGGACACTAAATAACTCGCCCAGCTACAGCACTAGGGACAGATTTAGCGGGATATAAATTTGAGGCCTAGTATTTAGGCGCTGGGTGACAGGTATGGGTTTAGTGCCAGAATTAGACTTGGAAATACACAGTAGCGGGTGTGTGTGAAGTTATTCTGAATGACCCAATGTGCACCTTGAATATTATATACCCTTTTAGGGATAGATTTCAAATAGCTCTGATATAGCAGAAACCACTAAATTATGAAATTGCTAAATTGGGAATTGTATTTCAACCCAGAACAAGAAATGTGCTTGAACGGACACTAAATAACTCGCCCAGCTACAGCACTAAGGACAGATTTAGCGGGATATAAATTTGAGGCCTAGTATTTAGGCGCTGGGTGACAGGTATGGGTTTAGTGACAGAATTAGACTTGGAAATACACAGTAGCGGGTGTGTGTGAAGTTATTCTGAATGACCCAATGTGCACCTTGAATATTATATACCCTTTTAGGGATAGATTTCAAATAGCTCTGATATAGCAGAAACCACTAAATTATGAAATTGCTAAATTGGGAATTGTATTTCAACCCAGAACAAGAAATGTGCTTGAACGGACACTAAATAACTCGCCCAGCTACAGCACTAGGACAGATTTAGCGGGATATAAATTTGAGGCCTAGTATTTAGGCGCTGGGTGACAGGTATGGGTTTAGTGCCAGAATTAGACTTGGAAATACACAGTAGCGGGTGTGTGTGAAGTTATTCTGAATGACCCAATGTGCACCTTGAATATTATATACCCTTTTAGGGATAGATTTCAAATAGCTCTGATATAGCAGAAACCACTAAATTATGAAATTGCTAAATTGGGAATTGTATTTCAACCCAGAACAAGAAATGTGCTTGAACGGACACTAAATAACTCGCCCAGCTACAGCACTAGGGACAGATTTAGCGGGATATAAATTTGAGGCCTAGTATTTAGGCGCTGGGTGACAGGTATGGGTTTAGTGACAGAATTAGACTTGGAAATACACAGTAGCGGGTGTGTGTGAAGTTATTCTGAATGACCCAATGTGCACCTTGAATATTATATACCCTTTTAGGGATAGATTTCAAATAGCTCTGATATAGCAGAAACCACTAAATTATGAAATTGCTAAATTGGGAATTGTATTTCAACCCAGAACAAGAAATGTGCTTGAACGGACACTAAATAACTCGCCCAGCTACAGCACTAGGGACAGATTTAGCGGGATATAAATTTGAGGCCTAGTATTTAGGCGCTGGGTGACAGGTATGGGTTTAGTGACAGAATTAGACTTGGAAATACACAGTAGCGGGTGTGTGTGAAGTTATTCTGAATGACCCAATGTGCACCTTGAATATTATATACCCTTTTAGGGATAGATTTCAAATAGCTCTGATATAGCAGAAACCACTAAATTATGAAATTGCTAAATTGGGAATTGTATTTCAACCCAGAACAAGAAATGTGCTTGAACGGACACTAAATAACTCGCCCAGCTACAGCACTAGGGACAGATTTAGCGGGATATAAATTTGAGGCCTAGTATTTAGGCGCTGGGTGACCGGTATGGATTTAGTGACAGAATTAGACTGGGATATGGCCAAAAAATGAACAGACTATTGCTGGTTAAATGCACTTGGTGTGACAGCTTCACCCTGATGTAGGCTTTAGCCAAAAAACAACCACACCATTGAGGGTTAAATGCACTTGGTGACAGGCGCAGCTTGCCCCTGATTTAGTATATGGCCAAAAAATGAACAGACTATTGCTGGTTAAATGCACTTGGTGTGACAGCTTCACCCTGATGTAGGCTTCAGCCAAAAAACAACCACACCATTGAGGGTTAAATGCACTTGGTCGCAGCTTGGATGCACTTGGTCGCAGCACCGCACAAGACACAAAATGGCCGCCGATCACACCATAAAAAAGTGACTGACAAACGGTCTGGGCAGCCTAAAAACAGTGAGTGAGCATTTGAGTATCAGCAGCTCAATGATGCACAGCTGCAGATCGATCGATTAATCAAGTGAAGTCCTTTGGAGGAGTTAATCTGCCTAATCTCGCCCTACTGTCGCATCCGCAACCTCTCCCTACGCTAATCAGAGCAGAGTGACGGGCGGCGCTATGTGACTCCAGCTTAAATAGAGGCTGGGTCACATGGTGCTCTGGCCAATCACAGCCATGCCAATAGTAGGCATGGCTGTGACGGCCTCTTGGGGCAAGTAGTATGACGCTTGTTGATTGGCTGCTTTGCAGCCTTTCAAAAAGCGCCAAGAAAGCGTCACAAAAGCGCGAAGAAAGCGACGAACACCGAACCCGAACCCGGACTTTTACGAAAATGTCCGGGTTCGGGTCCGTGTCACGGACACCCCAAAATTCGGTACGAACCCGAACTATACAGTTCGAGTTCGCTCATCCCTACCCACTACGTTTCTTGCAAAGATTAAAGGGGTTGCGCAAGAATTACTAGGCTCCACACACACACACACTTAGCCAGAACTGTAATGGGATGCTTATTTACCTGCTTCTCGGCGTTAGCTCCCCACTCTTTCTCCTCCTGACCTGCGATGATCCACTGCGCTCCCTAGCTGAAAACATCTGGGGTGACCAGATCCCCTTGCATCATGTGACCATTAGGCATAACATATCCAGTCACCTCCATAGGCGGTCTGGGAACCTAAAGTGGCCTTGGAAAAAATAAATAAAAGTGGTCCCATCTTGTAGGCGAGTCCAAAATAACAGAAGCAATACCACAGTGCAGAATAAAATACTGTCCTAGCAGAACCAAATACCACAGTGGAGCACAAAATACTGCCTCAGCATAACCAGGCTAAGAGAATCAGATCTGTATGTACTTGGCTAGCAGCCAAGTGGAGGGCTTGGATGGCCCTCTAGGCATTGGCCCACCGGGAAATTTCTCTGTTGGGTCTATGGCCAGTCCGGCCGTGGTCACCTCTCCGGCCAGTGATTGGCTGCAGGCGGCGCCAAACCAGATGCTTCCAGTGATGGAGCACAGTGGAGCATCACAGGCTGGGAGGAGTAGAAGTGGAGAGCCATTGCCGGGAAGCAGGTAAGAACGCTTCTCATTACAGGTCCGTCCAAGAAGTGGGGGGGGGGGGGGGCTGCTGGAGTTTGCCATAAACATCACCATTCTTGCACAACCATTTAAAGCTTTATTTTCAAGAGAATGGACAACCCCTTTAAGTAAAGAACAAGAAGTGTCTCCATCCCTTCAAGTTATTGTAAGACAAGTATTTAATTAAGAAACTAAAAAAGAACTGTATAAATTCAAGACACATAATACGTGGTGACCAGGTTATCTGTAAATCACTAGTAAATAGAAGCAAAGTCAAGACAATACTTTGTCATGAATGTTTTCCCGGCATTTAGGGATTTGAACTCACAGCCCTCGACATGTGGAAAGTGTTTCTTCAATTGTGACTTTCAAGCTAAATATATAAATGTGGGCAACCACACACATGTTTAATATTACATTTAGCTAATCTTGTATTTTCTCTCGCTGCGCTGCCAGCATTCTTCTGTATTATTCAAATATACATAAGTACCATCATTGTGTATACACCATGTAAATCAGCATGTGGGCAAACTTAATGTGAAGGAAACTACCAAAGAAAGGCATGCCTCATTTATAGCAAACCTATTACACAGATAATTGCAGCTTAGGTTTTGATAAATGCTGAGGACATTTGTTCTGATGATTGCGAGCTCTTAGGGTCAGAGAGAGTTTTAGTGGAGGGTTGATTTGTGCTTAGTATGCATTGATCATATTCCTATTTTCTCACATGCATAGTAGTATTCCAGACTCTGGTAGTGCAATAGGTACATTTGGCCATATGCAGGGCTATGGACAGCAACACATGGAGTCCAAGCAGCCCTTTACTATGGAGATGTAAGGACTTTGTGTGGCCACTTCTGGAGCCATATGGCAGTTTTATTCTTCCCTAGAAGTAATGTTTCCAGTGCAGAACAGCTCTGTAATACAGCATTGCCTCCACAATGTATTTCTCTCTGATTCATATGGAAACCAATAGAAAAACATCTAATGTGCCTGGGTGTGAAATAAGTGGCACAGTAAGTAGGTACAGTAGTCGCCCATGCACTTGTATATGTGTTGTATTATGATTCCCTTAATTTATGGGATCATACTGTAACTTCAAGTGTGTCCGGTTTCATACTGAGACACAGAATCCATGAGAAAAAACTTGGAGCATACACCATTGGAATTTACCACATGCTACGAGATAGAGATAGATGTCCTTGACTGAGTATGATATGCCATGGACTTCTATAGTCCCTACCATGGATGTTCTATCTACATCCCATTGTTTCCCACTTGCCTGGCAATGCTAATGTTTATTCTGTCCTGGCAATAGAAAGGAAGGAAGGAAATAGAAGAAAAAGAGAGAGAGAGAGAACATTAGGGAATTCAGTTTACATTTTCCATAATTTAAAGTGTTGTATTCTATACAGTATATTTTCTTGGCCATCACCCCTCTAATTTACAGACATGGTGCATTTGCCATAACGTGGTACATTTGGCACAGAATCAAAGTGTATAAACAGTAGTATATAATCAACACAGAAAATTGTAACAACAACCGGGAGCACAACTATTTGTTGTGTTCGGTGTCTTGTCCCTGGTGCTGAACACAGAACTTTTTTGAACCACAAGAGATATTGCAAATCTGGTGGTGGTAATCAATTTCTGAAAAAAATTGTGTCTTCTTTGATATGCTACATGGCCCCCTTCCTATTGGAAAAATATGCCCTTGATCCAATATGGTAACTTTCAAGATGGCGGCCATGTTCCAGACATAAACTAAAAGATAGGCCCCCTTACCCATTACTTGCTGAAATAAAAGGGTGTCCTAGGGCTTTTGACCCACCCTATAGATAGGTTATTAGTTATTTGGTTTACTGCTTTTGCTAGGAAAATATTTTTTTATTTAGTAAAATAGTAGATTAGCAGAATTAGGAAAACAGTATGACAGCCGTGTTATTCTCTTGATAGGCCTAGATAAAGATATCCACAATATGTGATGCTCTAATTGAGTCACTCATCCCCTTCTGTCTCTGGTCACAGTGAATGGTCTGACTGAGAAAGTCAGGCAAGGATCTTTGCAGTCCAAACAAAGGAGGTAGTTAAAGGGCTAGGACTAGAAGTAGAATACATGAAGAGACATCCAAAAATTATATACAGAAAACCATTTATCTATTTTTTTGAATTTTTTTTTTTAAAAAGAAGAAAATTACATAGAATATTCATATACAGGCTGTTAATACTCAATGTAATAACAAAAAAAATATTAATAATGGTTAATTTATCCCTTTAAGTAAAGAGTCTCAGGGTTATCATAAATAACATGCCATGCTATCCCAAAGAGTTAACAGTCACAGTCAGCTCTGCTACATCTGTATTTGATGGACCAAGACAGAAAAAAAGATAAAAAAAGATAAAGAACAAGAAATAAAAAAAATATCACATTTATGTATGGTTCAAGTGACATGCTTCATTCTTACGGCAGCATTTAGTTTGAGGCATGTCGCTGTCATAAATTACTAGTTCACGGCACTTTGCACTTCTGATTTCCAGTTCCAGTCTTTTCTGGCAGCTTAATTATATTTTATTTTGTTAATATACATTGTTATGTTCTCACATAATGTAAAACATTGTCAGCAGTAATTTGGTTTTCTGATATTTTGTTATAAAAACATAAGCAGCGCTCCTAATTACCCGGCGCTGTGAAATAATATTCCCAGCAAGTTATTCGTCCCTCGCTACAGAACGCTAATATGTATCACATTTTATTTCCTGTGATATTTATGGACTTCATGCGACGAGATCTCATCTGCTGTCGCTGTGCTATAAAGCATGCGAGGGGCTTACAGTGCAGACAGAAGGGAAATGAAATATTAATTATGTGCCTGTTAATATTCTGTATGGAGATGATAGAAGGGCTTCGCTCCACTATTCTGAGATTGGGTTTACTACTGAATTCAGTATTATATCTTCTAGACCCCATTCTATTCAAAAAGAGATTCATGTCTTGTGTCACGTGGCTATAGTTGAGTGTGAATCAGATACTCACCACTAGGGGGCCTTGCAGATATAACATAATGCAACTCCTATACTGCAACATACAAAGTGCAATAAATATATTTAGTACATAGATTCTATGTAGCATGTCACCACTAGATGTAATGACAATTGAAGGTGTTGGAGACTAGATGGAGGGCTCAGGAATAGTTTTTTTTTATCAGGGCAATGGAAATCAAAGCTACAACTTGGATATAGTTGAAAATATATTCAGCACCCTATTGCTACGGCAGTGGTCCACTGCTTAAGGAGTTAATGTAGTGTTCTTCTGCAAATCTTGTATATATGCTGTAAAAGGCTGTCACAGGCTGTAGTTACCATTGTTAGGCGAGGCTGTTCCACCCTACCCTTAGGGAGGAGGTTGAAACAGAGAGAGACAGTGAAGTGTGCAGAACAGCCCTGAGAAGGCACTAGCTAGAGAGAAGAAAAATATATAAAAATAAAGCTTTTAATCAGCTTAAGTGGAAGAAAAGATCAATAGAATAGTGAGGAGCATGCCAGTGTTAAGAGGGGGTATGAGCAAAACTGTGGAGATAAAACTGTGGAAATAACCTGTCTAAGAGACTTATTTACTCCACAGCTAATTTGTCCAGGAGGTGAAAGGTTTCAGGAGCCTAGACATACTTCAGTGGCAGACTGAGGATCTGCTAAGGCCCACATCCTGCAGAGGGCAATGTGGATCTGCTTGTGAGTGTAGAATTGAAATGAGAGAAAGTGAGATATAGCACCCCCAAGATATATGGCACCCCCAATTTCTGCATGCTAAAGCTAGAGAGCACAGTGTAGTGTGGGTAAGATTGCTTCAGAGAAAGACCTTGGCCTGTTAACTACTTTTGCACTTTTGAGAACTGTAAGATTTGTGAAATTCCAAAACTGTGTAAGATCTGTATGTCCATGCAAAGTCTGAACTGTGACAACTGCTATGAGTACTATATTGGAACTTTAATTGCTAGAAAAATCATTGTTCTACTGTTAAACTGGTCTCATCATTGGCTCACACTTTAGGTGACTCTACCTTGCACCTCAAAATCCATCTCCACCAAGGGCAACCTGAATCACCATCAGGCAAGAGCCTAAAGCCAAAGATTGCCCAGAAGAGAAGAAAAGGCGCACCTTTCCCATCAATGCATGGCCCAGGGCAGTGTCAGAGTGAGTAGCTACTACCTCTGTTATTGTTGCAACCACACCTATCCTCTCCCCTCCCCTGTGCTCGCTGCATATATTCATAAGTATTGAAATCCTTCCTGTTTTTTTTCCTAAATAAGCCCCCGTTATAAGCCTTGAAAGATGGGGTCCACCACTACAACTCATATCTTTCATATTAAAAGGAGTGCAACTGCATCGGGCGCCTCCCCCCAGGGCCCTTCTGGTGAACCAGGTAAATTACATGAACATTAACAGATACGAGAAATAAATATGCACAGTGTTTAGGACCTGACACAAATACACACGGTGACATGAGGTTAACCAATAAAGACAGGGTGCAGAAGTGGTTATGCTACTCTGGGGCGTTACACAACATGCTTACAACTTTTATAGCAACGATCTCAAAATAATAAAAGGGAACTCTGCCTGAAGAAAACAACTTCCCTGCCTATTCAAATAAAGAATATAAGCATTATATATTGAGTGGAAGTTCAATTATTGCTCTGTGTTCTGCAAAAGTTACATTTGAACTGCTGGTATAAAGTATAGCGCGCGATCCTTTAAAACAATGGTAACCCCTTTCAAGAAGGATTTGGAGTGGAACAGAGTTGGCCACTCCGATCTTTAGGAGGAGGGGGGTGGGGCTGCAGGTGGATGGACTCATGATTGTCAAGGACTCCACTGCACATGCACAGAACTTGAGCCTTGGGTCCAACTTCATCTGATAAACAATGTTATGAAACTACAGCATCTTTAAAAGTTAGGGCTCTGCACACAGCCGTAGCCATTTTTGCGGTCTGCAAATTGCGGATCTGCAAAACATGGATACCATTTGTTTGCGTTCCATATCTTGTGGAACGGAACGTCCTGCATCTATAGAACAGTCATATCCTTGTCCATAAAACGGACAAGTACATATAGGACATGTTCTATATTTTAGCGGGTGCCACAGAATGGACATACGTATACGGACAGCACACTGTGTGCTGTCCGCATCTTTTACGGCCCCGTTGAAGTAAATGGGTCCTCATCTAACCCTCAACAAATGCGGATTGGTTGTGGACAAAAGCCCTAAGGCTGAGTTCACATCACCATTTAGCTTTCCGTTCTTCTGATCCATTAGAAGAACAGAAAAAGAAATCTTTTGTTTTTTGAGCATCAGTTTCTGTCCCTTCTGTCAGAGATCAGTTATTTTTTTCTTACAGGAAAAAAAGTACTTTTTTTCGAACCTCCATCAAAAATAACTGATCTCTGATGAAAGTGCCACAAACTGATCATAACTAATACTCAAAATAATAAACCCATTTTTTCTTCTGTTCTTCTGATGGATCAGAAAAAAGGGTCAGAAAACTAAACGGTGAAGCAAACTCTGCCTTAGGGCTTGTTCACATGAACGTTGCGCCTCTGTGCCCGGTCCGCAATGCACGGGCACCGACCGTGGGCCAGCCACATGCGGATCAATGGCCCATTCACTTGAATGGGTACGCAATCCGTCCATTCTGCAAAAAGATAGAGCAAGTTCTATCTTTTCGTGGTGCGGAGGCACAGAACGGAACCCCAGGAAGCACTCAAGTGAACGAGTCCGCATCCATGATGCGGAATGCACACGGCCGCTGCCCCGTGTATTGCGGACCCGCCGTATGCGGGGTGCAATACGGCAACGAAGGGGCAACGGCCGTGTGAATGTGCCCTTAGGGACACAGGAGTAAAAGCAAGATCTAACTGGTGACAGATTTCCTTTAAAGAGATATTCTACCCTTTAATCAATGCTTCAATGGAAAGCTACCCCTATAAGGCTGGGTTCACATCGCCGTTTCATTTTCTGTTCTTCTGATCCATCAAAAGAAAAATTATGATCCTGTAAAAAGATGGATCCTGTAAAAAGGCAGATCCTGTATAATAACAAATCCTGTAAAAAAAATTGATCTTGTGAAAAAAAACACACATTGTGAGCATCCGTTATGCACTTTTTGCATTCGTTTTAGCATTTTCTGTCTGAGATCTGTTTTTTTAGATAAAAAAAAGTTCTGCATGCAGGATTTTTTTTTCCTTATAAAAAAAAAGGATAAAACAAATGGAAAATGTGCATAACAAATGCTTAAAATCCAGGGTGTCCCCCCCCCCCCCCCTCTTCTTCTGACAGATCAGAAGAAACGATAATGAACCGGTGATGTGAACCCGGCCTAACATGTCATCCAACGGAGGACTAGGTACTTTCTTTATCTCTGGGATTCCGTACAGTTCGTAGGATGCCGAGAACTTGTTGGGCTTGGAGGAGCTTTCTACATTGGGACAGGGACTGATGGGAGTGATCTCAGTCATTGTACAGCGCTGTGGAATAGGTTTGTGCTATATTAAGCAACTCAAATAGTAACTAGTAAGATGTCACATACCTGCTCTTAGTAAGAGGACATCTCTTGGCAACATTTTGGTAATCGTCTTCTATAAGAAGACTGCCATGAATCAATCCCATCTTAAAAACATATGTTTTCACATAGAGTTAAAAGCCAAAGCTATGGTATAATCTAACCAGCTACAATTAGGAGGACAAAAGAAGACATCAACGTTGCCTGATCCTTTTTTCGCAGTGTACATAGAACCAAGGAAAATAAGTTTTAATTACACTTGAAAGAAATAATCAGCTTTATTATAACCATATGTTGTAGAAGCCATGGTGGTGCTTATATAGCAATAAGCTCGGCGCAGATGTTACTGCCTTTGCCTAATCATGTACTTAATCATACTGGAATGTGGCACAAAACTTTGTTTTGACAATTCCCAATCCCCAGCAGACAATTAATGGTAAAAAGTCAAATAACTTTCGAGGGAACAGAAAGTAGAATTCATAGTCTTCTGCAGCACTGACACAGGCTCATCTGTAGAGTCACGTCACCTGATGTTCTAGCGTCGAGCAAACAGAACGCCATCTTGCCCAAGCTGTTCTTAGAAGAACATTTAGAGCAGGGGTGGCCAACCTGTGGCTCTCCAGCTGCTGTAAAACTACAATTCCCACCATGCCTTGCTGTAGGCTGAAAGCTAAAGGCAGTCTGGGCATGCTGGGAGTTATAGTTTTGCAACAGCTGGAGAAGCCACAGGTTGGCCATCCCTGATTTAGAGAATTGCTTTATGGCAGCAACATGGACTACAGAGGAGGGAACCTCATTGACCTCTACAGGAGAGCTTTCTAGGCATGTTCTGTGATCTGTGCAGAGGTCAATGTACAAGGAAAGGATAGATAAGCTTTGACAATTGGTTACTGTTAATGGTGGACCCAGTCTTATCTATCCACAGAGGTGGTATCATTACAGGCAGGATTAGAATAACAGATACGCAGTAAAGTGATCTGTGCGGACCAATAAGCGGTGACTATTAATAGCTTAGTGGCCAGTGAGAAAACTGCAGGATTTTATGGTTTTTGATTAAATATAGATATTGACATGGAAAATGAAAAATTATTTAAAAATATGTTAAACATAAAAACGTGATTTAAACAATAGGTCATTTTCTGATGACACGTTCCCTTTAAACTACATGCTTTAGCAGATCCCTCTAGACCCTGACTACTAATGACCTGTCATGTAGCCTCACATTGAATAAAGAGACACAGTTATTCGTCAGATTTCCTTTGAAGTTCACACGTTTCACCCTATAGACAAATTCAGAGATAGCGAAACCCATCTGCACCTTATTAAAAATGTCCTTAAAAAATATAACATCAAAAACCATAGACACAAATACTCCTAAGAGAATATACTGTACTAACATGACATTGAATTTCACTCACGTAACTGTGTGCAAACATGTGCCTGGATTGGGAGATGTTTGATCCTCCACCTCCTTTCTTATGTTATCATTTATCAGGGTCAGAAGCTGCATATTCTATAATGTCAAGAAGAAATGAATGATTTTACCTATCTTTGTGCTCCTGTACATAGAAGCCAGAGATTATTTAATGATGGACATGTGTGTGATATTCCAGGCAATTTTTTTTTTTTTACAATAGCATTTTGTATTTAGTATTTTTAGTCATTTATGGAGGATTTCAGATTTCTTTATGTGTCTATACCAAATATTAGCAGAGAGCCCACTCGATTAAAGGACCAGAAGGCTGTCTTGGAAAAGAACATGTGAATCCTAATCATCCTTTTTTTAAGCTGCTCATGAAGGCTCATTTGTGGATCCATCCCCTGCTAGTCTTAAACTACATGCTTTAGCAACTCCCTCTAGACCCTGACTACTAATGACCTGTCATGTGACCTCACATTCACTGAAGAACAACAGTGATTGGTCAGATTTCTCTTTGAAGTACACAAAAAGTGTTCCACCCAGGATCGACATATGTACTTGTGGGATCCTGCTCCTTTGAAAAAAAAATGAGAGCACTAAAATAATAGAATATATACTCATTCCCATCCGTAGGTCCCAATTACTGGTGTAATGTTCAAAGTGTCCTGCTTCAGTACACTGAAAAGTGCAACAGAATGTATTTCTGTGTAAAACATTCATTTATTGTACAGTATGTAGTGTGTATTTAATAGACTGTACCAGGTAAAGCTGTTTCTTCTCCCCATAAGGGAGAAGGTTTCGAGCATTCTACGATAGTTTATTCTAGGTAGGGCTAGCAGAAGGAAACACATGTGTGTCACTGACAGACTAGCTACTCCCGGACCAAGGTACCAGCCAGGAGGAGGCCACAAAGAACAAAAGGAAGCACCCAGTGAAGCAGGCCACATGAATGAAAATAAAGAATAGAGAGGTGTTAAGAACCAGCTCTAGAATGCGCAAAGTTCAGGAGAGTGCACCACAGATGCATGGCCAACCTCCATTAATTTCTATTGGAGCACTGAAAATAGCCGAGCAACACGAGCACCTGCTGTGTGCACTCCGTGGTGCATTGACTTGAATAGGACCGCAATCTGCAAGATACGGCCAATGATAGGACAGATCCTATCTTTTGTGGATCGGAAGTCCACGGAATCACTATGACGTGCGAAGCTCTATGAGGTCCATGCCTCTGCACCTCAAAAGATAGGACATGTTCTATCATTTGCTGTATCTTGCAGATCACAGACCCATTTAAGTCAATGGGTCATCATCCGCACCATAGAGTGCCCATGCTGGTGCCCGTGCATTACAAACTGCTATTTGTGGTCCGCAGCATGGGCACAAAGCCCTTACATTTGCCTAAATGAGCCCTAACTGTGAGGAAAGGGAAGCTGGGCTTCCTTTCTTCCACACACTGCCCCAGACCACAGGCAGCAGCAACTTATAAAGGGGTAGATCTTCCCGCCATTTACCTGTTCCACCAATCCAACACCGTCTCTAAGGCCACAGAAACGTGGCTGATTATCCAAAGAACCAGCACGAACCAATCTCCAGTTGACCCAAGCTTGACTCTTTCTTCACCTAAATTACTGCAATGCAATAGGGGAGGCAGGGGAGAAGCAGAAAAAAGGAGGGGACCATACCTATATGACAGAGGGTGGATAAAATAGCCACAAATAACTCAAACCACTAAAAATATGACAACAGGACAAAACAGTAGTGAAAGGAACTGTGTCACCATGTGCCCCCCAAGCTAAACGCTCTAGGGGGTCCATATCATTCTTTCTGCATTTTTGGCACTCCCAGGATGATTATTACTACTGATAGGTTTACAGAGATGCCCTTTGTTTGTCCTGTGTCCCAGTAAATATGTCCCTATATTTCTAGGTATATCTAATAATATGGCACCTCACTTACTGAGCCGCATATACTAATAGGTACCATTAAAAATACGCATACCGTGTAGGGCTTATGTCCTCATATAGATGTATCGCTCGATGCACCTCATTATTTCTCTGACTTGCAATTTTGTGAAGTAATTTACAAACCAATGAGGAGATTTTGTTTTAATCTGCCATGAAATCTACATTGACAATTTCGCTCTTCTTGGTCTGAAGTGCCATCTCTGCCTCTGGCAAAAACAACTGATGATATTAAAACCGTCAACATAAACTAGCCGTAAAGCTCAGCAGAGCCTCATATATTTATTTTCAGTCTCATTTAGCACAGGTTGACTTTCATGCAGTTTAAGTGTAAGTGCAGATTATTTCACGGAGAGAGAAATAAACATATGCTGAGGGATAAGGAATGTTTACCGGCGAAATGCAACAGCCTACTGGTCATTAACTCATTCTGCTCCAATGAGTGGAGGAGACTAAGACGCTGCAAGGAATAAATGGCCTCCCCGGCAGTGAATAGGTTACGGAAAAGAATAAAATATAGAAATACAAACTGAAAGCAATTGCAGTTGTTCTCCAGGGAGTTTTATGGGATTATAGAATGTAACAGAGCATCTTTATGATCCAGCAGGTTATCTTGGTTGGTATTTGAACATAAGCACCTTTTAAGATTCAAGGACATATTCCATATAGATGGCAACTTATATCTGGTAAACTATGGCCTTCAAATTACTCGAATGTCTGGAGTCTTCCATTTGTAGATATAAAATAAAATAAAAACCTTCTTAGATTAAGACCTGCACAATACCCTGTAAGATAAGTTAAAGGGGTTGTCTAAGTGTCTAATATTGATGACCCATAAT
Organism: Bufo gargarizans; assembly: GCF_014858855.1. Lineage (NCBI taxonomy): Eukaryota > Metazoa > Chordata > Amphibia > Anura > Bufonidae > Bufo > Bufo gargarizans. The sequence continues at coordinate 612,381,458 of NC_058082.1, read as the reverse complement.
ATCAGATTGTGGGGGTCCAAATCCTGGCTCCCCAATCGATCAGCTGCTTAAAGAGACTCTTCCTAGGCCACGTTCATTGGTCACATGGCCAAAGCGTAGCTCAGTCACATTCAAGTGCCGGGTGTCGGACACCCACCAATCAAGTATTGATAACCTATCCTAAGTATAGGTCACAAATATTGAACGTCCAGAAAGCCCCTTTAATAGATATGGATTTTCCATTCTTTAAGTTCATCTATGTCTCATGTTTTTAACCCAATATGTCTATGAATTACTTGGATAGTCCATTGATTTCAATGAGAAGAGTGTAATACGTAATTTACCCTGTTTTGACATAATAACATAGGGGGTTATTTATTAAGACCGGCGTCTTAGACACCGGACTTAATATAGCCCCTGCTCTGGTGGTGGATCCTCGAAGTTATGTAGAGGCGCCAGCCTGTACATAACTTGGGCGCATCCAGCGTTGCTTCTAAATATGCGCCAGATCCCTTGCTGTCTTACATTTAGACCATTTTCTACGCCTAAGCCAGGTGTAGAAAATGATGAATGAGCGGGGCCTGCCGACCCACCCCCTTCCTCGCCAATGCCATGCTCATTTTTTTACATCTGGCCTGAGTGGGGAAAAGTTGCAGATTGCAGCGCAACAAAATTTTGCTCCGCAATCTGCGACTGAAATACGTGCTTGATATAGGTGTATTTCAGGTTAATAAATTACCCCCATAGTTTGTTAGGCTAAAAAAAAAGACATCCATGCAGTTCAGACTGTTTCTGTCTTTTTATTGAAGATTTTGCATAGTACAACAAAAAGTATGCTGTCAGATGTTACAGAGCTAGAATATAGTAGGAGCACTGATACAGACAGGAGGGCAGAGTGTAATAATCATATGACTTAGGCATCATCCACACGACCGTTGTTTTGGTCCGCATCCGATCCGCAGTTTTTGTGGCTTGGATGCGGACCCATTCACTTCAATGAGCCGCAAAAGATGCGGACAGCACTCTGTGTGCTGTCCGCATCCATTGCTCCGTTCCGTGGTCTGCAAAAAAAAATATAACCTGTCCTATTTTTGTCCGTTTTGCGGACAAGACTAGGCAAATAGATCAATGGCTGTCCATGCTGTTCCGCAAATTGCGGAACGCACACGGACGCCATCCGTGTTTTGCAGATCCGCCATTTGCGGACCGCAAAACACACAATGGTCGTGTCCATGAGTCCTTATGAAATGAAAAACACAAGTAACAAACTAGTAACAAACTAATAGTCTCAGATAGGTTCAGATAGAAAGTCTCTGCAAAGAAAAATCCATCCACTCTATGTTCTTTATAGGCCAGTATGTTCTCATAGAGGCAGATGGTATAGACTTAAACTATGATTTCTGCTAGTATAGGAATAACAGTAGATTTCCAGCATCTGGTAATTGCCAATTTAGTTGCTAGAAAAAAGTGAGCAATGCCAATGGGGACCCGACCCTGGTCCCTACACCGCCGCTGCTGCTTCTCCCTGTGCACGGATGAAAACATCCGGTGTTGGGGGGTAGCATCCAATGGCAGATGGGGACAGGGACAAACCTCCCTAGCGTCACCCACAATGCTAGGGAGGCTCGTCCTGTCCCCGCCTGCCATTGGCTGCTCCCCCCCAACACCGGATGTTTTCATCTGTGCACAAGGAGAAGCAGCAGCGGCAGTGTGGGGACCAGGAGTGGGCAGGGAACAAGGAGCGGGGTATGTATATTCTGTGTGAGGGGCCCGGCATATGGGGTGGGGCAGTTTATAGTTTCGGATAACCCCTTTAAGGAAGGTTAGCTTAGAACCTGAGGCCATATATAATGGTTTGATGCCTAATTTAGTATTCGGCTGTATCAGAGAGGTCCATAGCTCTAGTATCTACTTATTAGCAATTACCTGGTGTTTTTTTTTGGGAGCAGTAGATTATGTATCTGGAGGCATTTGAAAAAGTCTCCTTGTGAGATTTCAAACTCCAATTGTAGCTCACTGAAAGATTTAATTTGACCATTCTAATAAAGTTAGCCAGCAAACTGGATACCCAGTAAGCGCCAGGGAGATAGGTCTGTGTCTGGTATGTGTAGTTTTAGAAGCTGTAATGGGGATGCATTTAATAGAGAAAAGGGTCCATGGTCACTTTTTGGTGGAATGTGCACCAGTGGAAGCACAGGTGCCACTAACATTGTGGGTGATAGTGGTACATTAAGCTGAGAAACACTAAGGGAGGTTCTAAAGTGCTTGGTAGGGGCCAGAGCAGTTTCAATTTGAACTCAGGGAATTGAGGTGTCTGCCAGCCACCATGTACTGAGCGAGTGGGTCTGAGTTGCCAAAAATAGTCTAACAGGTTTGGGTGGCCAAGGCTTCCTGGAGAGGACAGTTGCAGTAATATGGGGTTTGTTACCGGACCAAACAAAACTATTAAGTAAGCCTTGCGCTCTAACAAAGAAATGGTTGGGGACCTTAATGGGGACAGTCCTAAAACAAACAAAAAAGTTTAGGTAATATCAGCATTTGGAAATTAATGATGCGGCCTACCCATGATATTTTGTATTTACTGTAGGAGGCTGTGTCATCTTTTTGCATTTTCAATTAGGGTAAATAGTTAAAGGGAACCTGTCAACTTTATCGTGTCCATACTAACGGCAGAATAAAGTACAGACCGGTGAGTTGATTTCAGCAGTCTGTAATTTATACGTTAAAAGTAAGTGGTTGCCGAGAACCAACATCACAATTATTGCAGACTGGGCCAGGAAAAGAGTCCCTGCCACCTGAGAAGAGTCAGGGTTATTCATGAATTCCTGCCCTTCCTGCCCTCCTGCTGATGACTGACAGTCTTTTACCTAGTTTTCTCTCTTTCTCTCTAGGAGAGAACTGCCAATCATCAGCAGATGGGCGGGAGAGCAGGAGATTATGAATAACCAGGACTCTTCTCAAGTAGATTTGACTCTTTTCAAGGACTGGGCTGCAATGATTATGATGCTGGTTCTCGGCAATCACTTACTTTTAGCTCATAAATGACACACTGCTGAAATCAGCATTTCTGTCACTATCTTATGCTGCCTAGAGTGAGGTCAGTATAAAGTTGATGACAGGTTCCCTTTAAGATGGTAAAGTTGTGAAATTGACGAAGAAATAGCAATACCTAAGTACTGTACACAATTCTGCCTCCAGTCAAAAGGAAAATCACGTTTTAAGGAGTGTAATATTTGGTCTGGGATGTTTAGTGGGAGAATTTGTGATTTGCTTTCAATAACCTTATAATATGATAAACAGACAAATTATTTAATCAGTGAAAGGGCAACTGGTAAAGCAGTTTGGGGAGAGGACAAAGTCAGGAGCAGATCGTCTTGCATAAAGGGATATGCAATGTTGTCTGTTTCTGATTAGAATGCTGGGGATATCCGGGTAGAGTCTGATCGCTTAAACAAGGGGTTCAATGGCTAAAATGAATATCAGGCGTGATAGAGGACACCCGAGGGTCTAGAGTAAAGGGCTTGTATGGCTGTCATGAAAGTCTCCCCCAGTCCCATCAACCTCAACACCGAGAAGGAGAATGACCAGTTTAGGCAATCAAACACCTTCTCGACGTCAAGCGCAATCAGCAAGGCCTGACTGCAGCTTTGGTTAATATAGTGTACTAAGTTTAAGGCCCGATAAAACTTAAAAAAGGAATATACACAGAGTGCATATGAAGTGTAGCGGCACCAAAGAAATGTCAATTCTAGGTGTGTTCGTTATTGAAGAATTACAAAGTAAAAGACAAAAAACTGCATACTTGAGTGAGGTAGATACTGGTTTTGAAACAGTATATTAATCGCTTATTTTACCAGGGAGGGGAGAACAAGATAAACTCAATACACTCGTACCCTCACCTCCCTCGCCGAGATCGCTTGACAGATGTAATGGATTCCTTATCACAGAGTGGTAAAACAGGAACCTCATAGGATGTAGCATCAGAAGTTTTTTGTATTCCAATTAAATTGAGATTGATGCATTTTGGGGAAGTAAATAAATCCCCTTCCTCAGGAGCAAGATATACCATCATACATACACCACAACGTGGAATTTGATCCGAATTTTAGGATAAATTTGATTTGCCTAAAAGACGAATTTCCTCGTGACCGCATGGACTGCAGTTCACACAACATAATCTATATGCTAGAATGTCCGTGCGGTCTCCAATATATTGGGAGGACTACACAGAGTGTAAGAGATAGGACTAACTCCCATCGCTCAAATATGAATAAAAATACATGAAACATAGTGTTTCAAGACATTTCGCATAGATCCATTTAGGTGAACCTACAAACTTAAAGGGGTTGTCTCATCATGGACAATGGGGGCATATCGCTAGGATGGGGACTCATACCTATATCGAGAACTGAGCCCCACAAGGTGGTGGCTGGAGGACTCTGGTCCAGTCACCACCAAGCTTGCTCCTCATAGAAGTGAATGGGAGTGTACCGCGCATGCGTGGTCCCTGCTCCCATTCATTTATATGGGGCCGATGGAAATATCCAAGCCAGTGCTCGGCTATTTTAGCCGGTCCCATAGTAAATGAATGGAGGGCAGCTGCGCATGCACAGTGCGCCCTCCTTCACTTGCGGGGCTCCGTTCTCTATAAAGGTGTGGGTCCCAGTGGTGGGAGCAACTCGGGGTGCTCGGGTGATCTACCGAGCACCCGAGCACAATGGAAGTCAATGGGAGAAACCGAGCATTAAACCAGGCACCCCCTGCTCTGAAGAGGGGAGGGTGTCTAGTTCATAGTAAAAGGTCAGAAATTTATGGAAACACCACTGAAATGGTTCGGGAACAGCATGGGGAGGATGACTGGATGCATCTTGAACTCCCAGGTCGCTGATGGTAACGATGTTGTCCGAGTAGTAGACTGACAATAATACGCACAAAACCAAAGATAAAATCAATTTTAGAGGAAAAATTGTTAGGAAACATTCTTTCCTGTATATTTACTTGTATAAAAAGTGCAAGTGCTGCCAAAAATTACAAGGAATAGGCACTCCGATACAACCTGTATATCAATAAAGGAGGGCCTCATTCACATTGCAGTACAATTTTTCAGGTAGTGGGACTCCTACACTGATAAATCCTATGCACTAAGGGAAAGGGCTGCCAAACATTACAAGGAACCAGCACTCCAATACAACCTTTATTACACATAAAAGAGGGCATCATACACACCCTTGAAAAATTATAATTGATGGCCTGCTGGTGACCCTCAAAAACATTAGGAGCAAGGGCCTGCTGGTGACCCTCTAAAACATTAGGGGCGAGGGCCTGCTGCTGATCTGACCATCTAAAACATTAGCTATTGCTATCGACCTTTTTGAAAAAGGTGCGTGTATTTATTTTACTATCCTGAATAAAAATTTCTAGATCCAGAAACTCGGTTTTTTTATTGTCGTATGTGCCAGTGAAAGAGATTCCCCAGTCGTTGGTGTTAAGGTAGGAAATGAACTTATCAATAGATGCTGGGTCCCCATTCCAAATGAAAATCAGATCGTTATCTATTGATAAGTTCATTTCTTACCTTAACACCAACAACTGGGGAATCTCTTACACTGGCACCTACGACAATAAAAAAAAACGAGTTTCTGGATCTAGAAATTTTAATTCAGGATAGTAAAATAAATACACGCACCTTTTTCAAAAAGGTCGATAGCAATAGCTATCTAGACTTCAAGAGCACACACTATAGGAAATGGAAGGCGAACATCCCCTTCAGTCAATTCAAACAACTTAGACGAAATTGTACTCGTGAAAACGACTTCAACCAACAGTGTGATATTCTGACCTCCAGGTTCACTGAAAAAGGCTACCGCCCTAATATTATTTCTGGTGCAAGAGCAAAGGCCACAGAACTCACCCAAGATGAATGTCTGTTTCCAGCCTCAAAAAAGAAAAAAGATAACAGCAACGAGAAATACAGTTGCAATTTTATCACTACTTATAACCAAAATCATGTTGATTTTTTGCGGTTTTAGAAAAACACTGGCATATTTTAAAAAGAGACCCCATTTTAAATCAAATCATCCCAGAATTCCCAAAACTCGCGTACAAGAGAGCGTGTACCCTCAAAAACATTCTTGCACCCAGCAAACTGAATCCGGTTACATATCGTTCTGAGAAACACGATTCCACTGTCCCTAAAGGCATCTCTGAGTGAGGACACAAAAGATGTCTATGCTGCTCCAGTATATGCCAAACATGCATTTTTTATAGTCGAGTTAGCAAGGAGTCATTCCCCATTATGAGCAGCCTAAACTGTGAATCCAGCCACGTCATATATCTCTTAGAGTGTCCGTGCCATCTGCAGTATGTGGGGCGCACGATTCAAACACTGCGGAACAGACTGAATAAACATAGATCAAATATTAAGAAAAAATACTGGAAACACAGTGTATCCAGACATGCTGCAGAACATCACGAGGGTAGTTCAGCCGGATTCAAGGTGACCCCAATTAAACAAATTCCAAGTCACCTATATAAAGATACCCAGTATATTAGACGTAGGGAAATGTACTGGATCTTTAAGTTGAATAGTTTGAATCCATATGGTCTTAACGAAGCTTTTGAGATCAATTTATAAAAAGCCTAGAACCAGTATTTGATACATATTCCCCCTCCCCCCTTAGTTTTTAGATAATTCTATTAATTCATTTTATTTATCATTACTGAGGGCATATTAATTTTATATTAATTTTATATCTGTTATAACACTACTAACATTTATTATGTAATATTTATTGATTATTGTTTTTTAACTTTTATACAGATATTTATATATTTATATATTCTTATATATTTTTATATACTATATGTGCACGTAGTGTTTCATCTTCACGAGCTTTTTAGCATGAATGCATATACTTAATTATTTATTCATTAATTTTATTCAGGGCTGGTGTGGCCTTACCTTGTATGTGTATATCTATATTTATACTCATCTAATTTAGATATTTGACCCCCTGATATATGCTGTCGTTCTTTTCCACATTACCATATCGCGCTGAGTGCGATGGTTCCCTGGGCACTGCGCTCTGATAAGCCACATAGAAGCGTCTCTGCAGTCATGGATACCGGCCATGTGATTGTGAGTCTAGCGATCACATGACCGGGCGGCCCAGAGAGGAGTTACAGGGAAGCAGAGCACATGCGCCAAGCGCTCACTGAACCCAACAGCCGGCCTGCCCCTATCACATGACCGCAGTGTAGCGGTCATGTGACTTTAGTTTACCGGCCGCATTACATACAGTATAGTTTTATATAATCGCCTATTTATTATCTGTATTGTTCCACTAATGTATCACTAGCAGCAATTAACAATATATATGCTGAGGTTTAAATAAAAGTTAAAAAGCTATATCCTAAGTTGTGACACTATACCTGGGGCTAGCCCCTCCCATCTGTGGGCAGCCCTCAGGTAATCTGTTTTTAGGCGATTTTTCCATCTATATAACCCTGTATTTATTACTAGTTATTGTGACTACCTGTTAACCTGATGAAGGGGACAATTTGAGCCCTGAAACGCGTTGTTCTACACATCTTTTACTTATCATGTAAATAAAGAAGATCCACCTACAGAGATGTATTGGAACCTGTGATTTTGCGCCTAATCAGAATCTTTTTTACTACAAGCACCCTTCTTGTGCGGCTGCAATCACAGATCCTAAAGGTCTATATATACCTACATATCTACAATAAAGTTGTGTCTATTATTGCACAACCCTTTAAGGTGAGCACTTCTATTTGTTAAACAATTCAGTTTGTATTGAACATACTACCCTATTGTGTGCCCCCCACCCATTTTCTTTTGTCTCTATGTTCCCCTCCTGACCGAGGGGAATTTAGATTCGCCCGTGGTTATCAAGACTGTTCCTCTGATAGGCTGCCAGCACTAGGCCGGCAGTCTATCTGAGGCCAGCGCAGGCAGCGCGATGACGTCATCACGCCGCCTTAGCCAGCAAGGGATACAGGCCGGAAGAGGCCTGCATCGCATCTTGGAAGAGGTAAGTATAAGTTTTTTTTATATACATTACAGACCAAAAGTTTGGACACACCTTCTCATTCAAAGAGTTTTCTTTATTTTCATGACTATGAAAATTGTAGATTCACACTGAAGGCATCAAAACTATGAATTAACACATGTGGAATTATATACATAACAAAAAAGTGTGAAACAACTGAAAATATGTCATATTCTAGGTTCTTCAAAGTAGCCACCTTTTGCTTTGATTACTGCTTTGCACACTCTAGGCATTCTCTTGATGAGCTTCAAGAGGTAGTCACCTCAAATGGTTTTCACGTCACAGGTGTGCCCTGTCAGGTTTAATAAGTGGGATTTCTTGCCTTATAAATGGGGTTGGGACCATCAGTTGCGTTGTGGAGAAGTCAGGTTTATACACAGCTGATAGTCCTACTGAATAGACTGTTAGAATTTGTATTATGGCAAGAAAAAAGCAGCTAAGTAAAGAAAAACGAGTGGCCATCATTACTTTAAGAAATGAAGGTCAGTCAGTCCGAAAAATTGGGAAAACTTTAAAAGTGTCCCCAAGTGCAGTCACAAAAACCATCAAGCACTACAAAGAAACTGCCTCACATGCGGACCGCCCCAGGAAAGGAAGACCAAGAGTCACCTCTGCTGCGGAGGATAAGTTCATCCGAGTCACCAGCCTCAGAAATCGCAGGTTAACAGCAGCTCAGATTAGAGAACAGGTCAATGCCACACAGAGTTCTAGCAGCAGACACATCTCTAGAACAACTGTTAAGAGGAGACTGTGTGAATCAGGCCTTCATAGTAGAATATCTGCTAGGAAACCACTGCTAAGGACAGGCAACAAGCAGAAGAGACTTGTTTGGGCTAAAGAACACAAGGAATGGACATTAGACCAGTGGAAATCTGTGCTTTGGTCCGATGAGTCCAAATTTGAGATCTTTGGTTCCAACCACCGTGTCTTTGTGCGACGCAGAAAAGGTGAACGGATGGACTCTACATGCCTGGTTCCCACCGTGAAGCATGGAGGAGGAGGTGTGATGGTGTGGGGGTGCTTTGCTGGTGACACTGTTGGGGATTTATTCAAAATTGAAGGCATACTGAACCAGCATGGCTACCACAGCATCTTGCAGCGGCATGCTATTCCATCCGGTTAGCGTTTAGTTGGACCATCATTTATTTTTCAACAGGACAATGACCCCAAACACACCTCCAGGCTGTGTAAGGGCTATTTGACCATGAAGGAGAGTTATGGGGTGCTGCGCCAGATGACCTGGCCTCCACAGTCACCGGACCTGAACCCAATCGAGATGGTTTGGGGTGAGCTGGACCGCAGAGTTAAGGCAACAGGGCCAACAAGTGCTAAGCATCTCTGGCAACTCCTTCAAGACTGTTGGAAGACCATTTCAGGTGACTACCTCTTGAAGCTCATCAAGAGAAAGCCAAGAGTGTGCAAAGCAGTAATCAAAGCAAAAGGTGGCTACTTTGAAGAACCTAGAATATGACATATTTTCAGTTGTTTCACACTTTTTTGTTATGTATATAATTCCACATGTGTTAATTCATAGTTTTGATGCCTACAGTGTGAATCTACAATTTTCATAGGTGTGTCCAAACTTTTGGTCTGTACTGTATATATATGTAAAAATTACAATACTGGCACATAAGGGGGGCTTCTGGCACATAAGGGGGGCTAATGGCACATAAGGGGGGATAATGGCACATAAGGGGGCTACTGCCACATAAGGGGGGCTACTGGCACAGACATAAGGGGGACTACTGGCACATAAGGGGGGCTACTGGCACATGATAGGGGGGTACTGGCAAATAAGGGGGGCTGCTGGCACATAAGGGGGGCTACTATCACATAAGGGGGGCTACTGGCACATAAGGGGGACTACTGGCACATAAGGGGGGCTACTGGCACATGGGGGGCTACTGGCAAATAAGGGGGCTGCTGGCACATAAGAGGGACTACTGGCACATAAAAGGGGCTACTGGCACATAAGGGGAGCTAAAGGCACATAAGGGGAGCTAAAGGCACATAAGGGGGGCTACTGGTATATAAGGGGGACTACTGGTACATAAGGGGGACTACTAGCACATAAGAGGGACTACTGGCACATAAAAGGAGCTACTGGCACATAAGGGGAGCTAAAGGCACATAAGGGGGGCTACTGGCACATAGGGGGCTGCAATCACATAAGGGGGGCTACTGGCACATAGGGGGGCTGCTGGCACATAAGGGGGCTACTGGCACATGATAGAAGGGACTACTGGCACATAAGGGGGGCTACTGGCACATAAGGGGGCTACTGGCACATAAGGGGTGCTACTGGCACATAAGGGGAGCTACTGGCACATAAGGGGGGCTACTGGCATATAAGGGGGGCTACTGGCACATGATAGGAGGCTACTGGCACATAAGGGGGGCTATTGGCACATGATAGGAGGCTACTGACAAATGATAGGGGGGTTAGTGGCACATAAGGGGGCTAGTGGAACATGATAAGGGGGCACTCTGGCTACTGGCACATGATGGTGGGGTCTCTTATTGCTGGCACATGATTGGGGGGGCATCTATGGGGGCTCTTATTACTGGCACCTGATTAGGGGAATCTATGGAGGCACACTTTACTGGTACATGATTAGGGGGCATCTATGGCGGCACATCTTACTGGCACATTATTGGGTGGCACTATAGGGGCATCTACTGAGGCTAAAAATAAGGGGTATTTTATATGGGGGGCTCTTTATAGGGGAATTTTATACTGGGACACATTAAGGTGTGTACTATGGGGAAGGGGGTGAGAGGAGCACTATGGGGTCATCTACGGGGGCACTAAGAAGGAGTATTTTATATTGGCACATTATGGGAACATTAGCTCAACTGGGGGCATTACAAGGGGGTATGTTTTGCACATTATAAGGAGAATTATTTCTACTGGGGGGACATTATGGTGGGCTTTATTACTCCCTCATGTTATGAGCTCCCTAGTAGCAGCACCAGTCTCTCCCTGGTCTCTCCCTGCTCTGCTATCCCTCTGCCCTTTCTCCAAATCCTTATTATGAAATCTTTCTCATTAGGATAAAACACATCAGCTCCACCGATCCCCCGGCCAAAGTGTTGAAGTGGCGTGTTAAAGTGGCGTCCGAGATCCCCAAGGGCCAAGCCAAAAGTTTTCATGTGGAATATGTTCATGTTATACAGATATAGCCTACACTGTGCCACACAATATACAGTATACCGCTACACTGTGCCACACAATATACAGTATACCGCTACACTGTGCCACACAATATACAGTATACCTCTACACTGTGCCACACAGTATACCGCTACACTGTGTAGGGGTTATACTGTTTATTGTACAGCATGGTGCAGGGGTTATATTGTCCGGCATGGTGTAACCTCCATACATTTTATGTACAGTATACAGTAATCCGCCTTGCCATCTATGCTTTGAATCTGGTTTTATATGTTACTTGGTTTTTGTACATTTACTTGTGTGTGCTAGTCGAGACCTGCTGTGATTGGGTTTTAGTTAGTTATTAAATGCTAACATGACAGTTTTTTGGTTTTGCGCATTATTGATGATTGTATTTCATGACTACTCTTCTAAGAGTATTGCCTTCCTTTATACTGCAGTTCTCCTGTACCACTCTGCCTGCCACTTTTAGCAGTTTAAGCAGTAATTTAGGATTTTCTTTTGCTCTCAATAAATCTTGTGTTAAGGATAAATATATATATATACATATATATATATATATGGTGAGGCGGTTGCAAGTACTCTTCTGATATGATTTCATCGAGCAGTTTTGATGGGGGGGGAGTTTTTTTGACACTCGCCCTGAGAGAAATTTTACCTAGAAACTGAACTGCGCTCACCATCTGTGTTGATTCCTCAAAGTTGTGTAAAACCTCACAGAGGTCAGACATCAATGCACACTCGTCGCTTATGAAGAGCGGAAGCTGACTGGAAAGGCCACGACCATGTTGCAGCTGGTATTCCACTACTGCCCTCTGCTGCTCACAAAGCCTGGCCAACATGTGGAACGTGGAATTCCAGCGAGTGCTCACATTGCACAACAGTCGGTGAGCTGGCAATTGCAAGCGCTGCTGCAGCGTTGCCAGACCGGCGAAAGCTGTCGATGACTTGCGGAAATGGGCACACACCAGTCACATGATCAGACCGACCCTTCGCCAGCCACTGCTAATGGATCAAATACAAGGCAGTCCGAGTCGCACACCGTGAAAGTCGAGCCACCACGTGAGAGTATCACGTGACCGGATCGAGTCGCGCATCACCGCAAGTCAGACTGCCATCCCACCAATGGTGACCATACCAGTCTGAATGCAGCGCCGCAAGAGTCGGACAGATATGTCACACCATCACCTGACCAGTCAGAGTCACACGCCGCTTTCACTCAGACCGCAAACGGAAGCCACAAAGCGGGGGAAATAGAAGAACTGTAGAGGAGATCATTATAATGACTACCTCACTATCACCCAAACTAGTAAAATGGTAAAACACAATGTAATTCTACCCAGAACCTAAAGTTGTCCACCCCAAATGCTGGGCACTATAACAAATACTATAATCATTAGGGTGGAATATATCCCTGCCATCATACTTAAAACATACATACAGTCAGTAAAAACATATGTCAGTAAAGTGAACATGATCGAATAATTAAATATAAAAATATCCAAATGTAAGAATATCAAAAATATTAACAAAATCAACAGTACTTTAAGTGACATGATTGTTATACTGTATATTCAGTGGACAATGAAAACCTAATAAAACATTAGCATAATACTACTTGATGTAAAATAAATAATATATAAAAAGGGAACATCAATTCCTAATTGTGTGCAATGAAAAATAAATAATAATTAAATAAAAAGTGACAATTTCCATCACAGGGTACAACTTGCTCCCAGCCTCCACAACGTTCACCCAGTGTTTCTTTAGGGAAATGTAGAGTCCCTGGCCAAAATCACTTGTTCATGTGTCATTAAGTGGACCTTCCCAATAACTGCGTTGTTCAGGGCACAAGTTATGTTACAGGACACATGCTGGTGTAAGGCTGGGACTGCACACCATGAAATATATTGGCGGCTAGGGACAGAGTACCGCTGGGCAGCCGCCGCCATCAGGCTGTGGAAAGCTTCAGTATCCACAAACCTAAATAGCAACATTTCCAGGGCCAGCAATTTGGAATGATGCGCATTTAGTGCTATGGTCTGTGGGTGGGTGGCTGGGTATTTTCGCTTTCGTTCAACGGCCTGGGGTATAGACATCTGTACGCTGCGTTGGGACACAGAAGTGGATGTGCTAGCTGATGGTGCTTGCGAAGTTCCAGGTGCATGGCAGGAGGCATCCTGGCCTGCGTCTTGGACAGGGGATTTGCCAGCACGTAACACTGGGGAAGAGGAGGCAGTGGTGTGACCCGCAGACACTGGTTGTGGACCCAGGCGTTCGGCCCACCTATTAGGGTGCTTTGATGCCATGTGGCGGATCACGCTGGTGGTGGTGAGGTTGTTACTATTCACGCCCCTGCTCATTTTGGTATGGCACAGGTTGCAAATGACAATTCTTTTATCGTCTGCACTTTCCTCAAAAAAGCGCCAGACTGCGGAACACCTATCCTTTGGGAAAGGAGATTGCCGCAAGGGGGTGCTCCGGGGAACAGTTGCGGGCCTGTTTGGTGTGGCCCGCCTTCTCCCTTTTGTGACCCCACTGCCTCTTCCAGCCTGTTGCGGTGCTGGGGATTCCTCCCCCTCTGTACTGCTGTCCTCGCTCTGCTAGTCATCCTCTCGACTTGTTGACCTAACAACAACCTCAGTCATTGACAACTGTGTCTGATCCTCATTATGAACCTCTTGAGACTCTAATTGTGGTTGACTTATTGGCAACTGTGTCTCATTATCATCATCCACCTCGTGAAACCCTAATTTCCATTCTCCACCGTCATCTTCTTCTGACTGTGGATGCTCCAGAGTTTGGGAATCAGGGCACAAGATCTTCTCATGTCCCTCTTCAAGCGGGCTTGGTGAGAGGCCCAAATTAAGGAATGGCGATAAAAACAGCTCCTTGGAATATCCGAGTGTGGGATCACTTGTTTGCCAAGACTCTCCATGATGGGTGGAAGGAGTATCAGGGTGAGGATTCTATTGACCAAACTCATGGCTATTGAGACTGGACTTTGTAGTAGACTTACCCGACTGGAAGCATTATCTGCTGCAATCCAACCGACCACCTGGTCACACTAGTCTGACTTCGAGAGTGCTCTGGCAGCAGGCACAGTTTCACCGCGCCCAGGGCCACGGCCTCAGCGTGCACCATCAGCAGCAAGGCCACTTCCCTGTCCCTTACTGCTCGCCTTGAACATATTAAATTATATATATGCTTGAAAGTATGTCACACATACAGTAGGGCAGGTTTTGTAAGTGTATGCGACAGGGGCATTGCTAGGGTCTCAAAAGATTTGGGGCCCAAGCACCAATGCATATCGCCCAATTCTCGAAGTTGAACAACCGCATTTCCTCCCTGCAAACACTAGCACTGAAGATATTTTACTGTACTTGCTATATAGAAGCACATACATCACACATCCAGTGCCTCCTAGGTGACTTCTCCTCTGATGTAGATCTTCTCCGTCATCATCTTCTCCATTCGGTCCGGACACTTCTCTCAGCCGCCTCATCTCTGCAGAGTGTGACACACAGACATCTTAGCTTACTTACTTTTCTGTACCCCCAAATACTATCCTAAAGAAAAATGAGTGCCCCCTATAGTAACAGTACTCCTCATAGTCCCACCAATAGTAATTCCCTTCTAGAATGCTCTCATTAGTAGTACTGTCCCCTACTGGATCCAACAGTGATAATGCTCAACAAGAGTGCCTCGTTTAGATTAGCCCTCCAGTATTAATAATACCCTCACAGAGCCCCCAGTAGAAATAAGGTCCCCTATTGTTCCCCCAGTGGTAATAAAGCTCTCAACAGACCCCTCAGTAGTAATAAGCTCAATAGTGCTCTTAGTAGAAATAATGCAGATCCCTCCTATAGAGCCCCCAGTAGTAATAAGAACGCCTAATGTCCCCTGGATTTGAAATGCCCCCAAATTCCCCTCAGTATTTATACTGCCCCCTACTCTTATAATGCTCGCCCTGAAGTGCCCCAAGTATTTATAATGCCGCCTGCAGTGCTCCCTGTAGATATTTTCCTCTGTTTAGTGTCCTCAGAAATTAAAATTTCTCAGCACCTCCGCCATACAGTCCCATGTAAATAACACTATTTCGCTCCCTCCGCCTTAGAGTCCCATATAAATACCATCACGCCATCTCTCCAGCCCCCTCCAATATAAAGTCCCATGTAAAAAACATCCCTCTTTATCTACAGCCCCCTCCAAAATAAAGTCCCATGTAAATAACATCACAACATCTCTCCTGCCCCTTCCAACATAAAGTCCCAAGTAAATAACATCACCTCCTCAATATTCAGTCCCATATAAATAACATCACTCCCTCCCCCAGACACATTTAACATACAGTCCCATGTAAATAAAATTACCCCCTCTATAGCCTCCTCCAACATGCAGTCCCATGCAAATAACATTACTCCTTAACATTCAATCCCATGTAAATATTATCACTCCCTCCCACAGCTGCCTTTAACATGCAGTCCCATATAAATAACATTACCCCTAAACATACAGTCCCATGTAAATAACATCACCCTACCCCAGCTACTTCCAAATTCCAGTCCTATGTAATTAACATCACTCTACCTCACTGTCCCATGTAAATAACTTCCCTGTAATGGGGTGCCGAAGGCACACTCAGTCTCCAATCAGCCGCAGACCTGCTGCTTAGCTTCGGGAGCGAGGATCTGTGTTTGGCCTCGTTCCCAGGGCAGCCTTGCTAGCTGGGAGGCTCCCTGCTCCTAGGTCTGCCTTGAGTGCTGAGCTGATCACTCGGTGCTCGACTTGTCTTTCTGTCGGTCATGTGACGCTGGCCACGTCCCATGACCCTCACTCCCCAGTATAAATACAGGCGGCCTGCTGGCTACAGGTTGCCTGTGATTTTCGTCCTATAGGCTGTGTACTTTATTGTTATCAAGCTACCTCTGGAATTGAACCTCGATCCGCCTCTTGACACCTCTTCTGCCTGCTCCCTGTACCTTGACGCTACTTCTCGGATTTTGACCTCGGCTTGTTTACGGCTTTGTCTTTGCCTCTTTCCTTGTTCTGACGTGACCTCCTGGACTGACCTCGGCTAGCCTCGCCTTCCGTTTTTGTTCTACCTCTTGTCCGCTTATTGTAACTTCTCAGTGGCTATCCTCTTCCCTGCTGTCTCTTTCTCTCTGCTTGCACTTAGTAGGTTAGGGACTGTCGCCCAGTTGCGCTCCGTCACCTAGGGCGGGTGGTGCAAGTAGGCAGGGAGAGGTGATCGGGTGGCAGCTTAGGGGGTGCACCTCCGCTCTATTTTGATTCCCATGACTCTACCCGTAATATTCCCTCCCTTCAGTCCTAACATACAGTCCCAGTTAAATAACTACAACTCCCAACATTGCTCTGCCTCTCACATAGCGTAATCTTCACTTACCTCTCCTCATGTAGCAGATCTCACCTCAGCCTCTTCCCAGGACTTCTCTTCACTGCTGAGCCGTCCTCTCCTGCACTGGTCACATGATGGTAACTTCATCACAGGTCCTTTTCAGCTACTGCATTTAGAACTGATCACATGACCAGTGAGGTCATCACAGGTCCTTCAGCTCTTGCAGTGCATTAGATTCAAATGCATTGCCGTCCTGAGGATGGCAATACAGTTATATCTAACAGACAGGCAGGACATTCGGGGCCTAGGACAAAACATCAGGGGCCCAGGCCCCAAATGTTTTGACCTAGCAATGCCCCTGGTATGTGCAAAAAAAATAGACACAATGTCACAGATATTTTTAGGACGCGCACAAGTGAAACAGGAGGTATAGCGCAAGTAATGTCGCTGTCACCACCGCCTAATAAAAAATTACACGAAATTAATGTCACTGATATTTGGGTTGCACAAACGTTATACAGGAGGTATAACGCAAGTAATGTCGCTGTCACCAGCGGCTAATAAAAAATTACACTGAATTAATGTCACTGATATTTAGGATGGGCAAACGTTATACAGGAGATGTAGCGCAGGTAATGTAACTGTCCGCATCAGACACCGTGTACAGAAAAATTACACTGGATGTCACAGATATGTTTAGGCTGCGCACACGTTACACAGGAGATGTAGCGCAGATAATGTCGGTGTCAAAATTACACTGAATGTCACTGATATTTCGGATGCGCTAACATTATACTGGAGATGTAGTGCAGCCACCAGCTAAACATGCCGATTTTTTAACACACACGTGCAAAATGCATTAAAATGTTTTGCACTGGCACAGAAAAATCGTACATTTTCCCACGACGTACCCGCATCTTATCCGGCCCAAATCCATGACGCCCGTGTGAAAGAGGCCTAAAAACGAAAATATTGCTATTTCAATCCCTACACTATCTCTCCCTTCTGCTCTCCAGCTCTCCCTGACTAATGCTGAGCCGAACACGGTCATTGGGTGCTATATAGAATCCGATGACGCTTTCCGGCCAGCCAATCACTGTAATGCCAGCAGCCAACATGGCAATACTTATCTACACGTTTATTGGATGCTTAGCAGCCAACAAACGTGTGGGGAGGAGACTCGAGCATCGCGCTCGAGCACATGAGGTATTCGGCTGAACATGCTCGCCCAACACTAATGAACAGTGATACACCCTGTAAACAGCTGATTGTCAGAAAAATCTCATAACAAAAGAGGAATTGTTCAAAATGGACACCCCATTAGTTCATGTGAACTTTGTGAAGCTTTGGCCAGTTTTGGGGACAAGTTTAACTTCTTTGAAATATAGTAGATAAATAAAACTGGCCACCTTCTTCATATGAATCCAGCCATAATGCTCATGTGCCCATTTTGGTTGTAGACAGGAGTCAGCATGAGCCCTCTGACTGGTCTGCTGCTATGAAGCCCCATACATAGCAAGCTGTGATATTGTGTATGCTCTGACACGTCTGTCTTAGCCAGCAGTACTTTTTTTTTAACAATTTGTGCTACAGCTCTTATGTATGTGGCCAACCTTCACTTCACTCACGCATCAGTGGCAACCATGATCATGTTAACAGTTGACTGTTTTTCCATCCTTGATTAACTATTGGTACACCTCACCTGCATTTAGGAGATGCTCTGACCCAGTCAAAGTCACTCAGAAACTTACACTTTCCTATATTTCATGCTTTCCACGAATCAACTTTAAGAACTATTCACTTGTTGCTTAATATATTCCAACCCTTGATAGATACCATTGTAATTAGACAATCAATCCTATTCACTTCTCCCATTCTAATGTTATGGCTGATCCATGTATATTGATGGTTGAAAAGTTGATTATTTGTAGGAATAAGGAACGCTTCTAAGCACAAACTTAAATCGGTGTAGGGAAATCTAACTTTGCCCCTCAACATATTAAAGGGGTTATCCAATCTATCAAACAGCCCCCCCATGTGCCGGGCCCCTTACAGGTAATATACTTACCCCTCTCCTGGTCCCCGCACCGCCGCTGCTGCTTCTCCCTGTGCACGGATGAAAACATCAGGTGTTGGGTGGGAGCACATAATGGCTGGGGGGGGGGGGGGGGGGGGGCTGTTTAAGAAATTGGATAACCCCTTTAAGTTGTGTAGTGAGCATTTTGACCCCAAAGGTATTTTGGAAGAATGAACTAAAAATTGCAATTGTTCCACAGCTTTGCTATTTCAGCGCCCAATATCCTGTGCCCAGTGTATGCCAGTGTGTAAACTCAGCCCTATTATTATTAAGCTGTGTTTCCTGGTTTCATAAGAACCCTACATGTGGCCCTATTCTTTAGCTTCAACGTATGAGAGGGTTCAAGAGTAGAAAAGCACCATGCAAATTTTGAGACCCAATGTAGTGATTTGCACCATTTGTGCTGCTGTAGACCCTATAAATGGAACCCCCTAGAAGTGAACCCATTTTGGACACTTCATCCCACAAAATGCAGTGTTTTTTTGCCGCGATTTAGTAAAAAGACCAGTAGACCATTCCAAGCTGTATGGGCCCCGTCGCACGCTGGACCCCTGTGCAGCTGAACCAGCTGCACAGGCGGTATGTCCGCCCTTGGCTCAAGGCTGCCATTGTAAGGTATGCTGACTGTTATCTGTCTCATGGATAGATTGTTGGCTTCCACATACCTGGCTTTTGACATATAGCCTTTGTGTGGTATGTCATAGATAATAGGAGTCCAAGACGCATCCATCTATCCTCTTAATGCTGTTTCCGAACCATTTTGATGGGGTTTCCATCAATTTCTAAAAAAAAATTGTGAACCAGACACCCTCTCTTCTTCAGAGCAGGGGGTGCCTGGTTTGATGCTTGGGTCTCACATTGACTTTTATTGTATTAAATTGTACTCGAGCACCCGCAGTATTCAGCCGAGCCCTGCAATGTGCCGAGCATAGCGATGCTCGAGCCAAACAGCAGTTCGGCCGAGCATGCTCGCTCAACACTAGTAATAACATTGGAACACTTTTATTTATCCAAGCCATTCTGAGATTCTTTTCTCGTGACACATTGCACTTCATGACAGTCATAAATGCGAGTCAATATATTTCCCCTTTTATTTATGCAAAAATGTGGCAAAAATTTTGTTAAATTTGACATTTTATAAATGTCATTTTATTTTTTTTAGGATGTTAGAAGGCTTAGAATTTTAGAAGCAATTCTTAATTTGTTTTCGAAAATTTCAAAAACCCACTTTTTAAGGACCAGTTCAGTTCTGAAGTAACTTTTGAACTTACCCCATTGTAGAAACTACACCCCTCAAGTTACTCAAAACGGATTTTGCAAACTTTGTTAACACTTTAGGTGTTCCACAAGAATTAAAGGAAAATGGAGAGGAAATTTCTAAATTTCTATTTTTTGGAAAATTTTCCATTTAAATCCATAGAGGGGTAACAGCCAAATAAAACTTAATATTTATTACCGTGATTCTGCGGTTCACAGAAACACCCCAAGTGGGGTTGTAAACTGATGTAACGGCACACGGCAGAGAGCAGAAGGAATGGAGCGCCATATGGTTTTTGGAAGGAAGATTTTGCTGGACTGGTTTTTAAACACCATGTCCCATTTGAAGTCCCCCGATGCACCCCTAAAGTGGAAACTCCCAAAAGTGACCCCATTTTGGAAACTACAGGATAAGGTGACAGTTTTATGGGTACTATTTTGGGGTACATATGATTTTTAGTTGCTCTATATTAAGTTTTTTGTGAGGAAAGGTAACCAAAAAAATGGCTGTTTTGGCATCGTTTTTATTTTTTGTTTTTTACAACGTTCATCTAACAGGTTAGATCATGTGCTATTTTTATAGAGAAGGTTGTTACAGACGCAATGATATCAAATATGTCTACTTTTTTTGTTTGTTTCCGTCTTACAGTGAGGAACGGAAGTATTTGAGCACCCTGCGATATTGCAAGTTCTCCTGCTTAGAAATCATGGAGGGGTCTGAAATTCTCATTGTGGGTGCATAGTAGGGGTGGTGTTCTTGGGATGCAACTCATCCTTTTTTTCCTCCAAACACGACGAGTGAAGTTTAGATCAAAAAGTTTTACTTTGGTCTCATCTGACCACATGACTTTCTCTCATGCCTCCTCTGGATCATCCAGATGGTCATTGGCAAACTTCAGACGGGCCTGCCCTGGACATGTGATGACTTAAGCAGGGAAACCTTTCGTGCAATGCATGATTTGAAACCATGAAGGCGTAGTGTTCTACCGACAGTGACCTTTGAAACTGTGGTCCCAGCTCTCTTCATGTCATTGACCAGTTCCTCCCTTGTAGTTCTGGGCTGATTCCTCACCTTTCTTATCATCAGTGATACCAAACGAGGTGAGATCTTGCATGGAGCCCTAGTCCGAGGGAGACTGACGGTCGCCTTTAGTCTCTTGCATTTTCTAACAATTGCTCCAACAGTTGATCTATTTTCACCAAGCTGCTTGGCAATTGCCCCGTAGCCCTTGTGGAGGTCCACAATTTTGTCTCTGGTGTCTTTTGACAGTTCTTTGGTCTTGCCCATGAAAGTAGTTGGCGTCTGACTGACTGTGGGGTGGACAGGTGTCTTTAAAGAGCTCAGACAGGTGCTACTAAGTTAGATTAATGAGTGGAGTATAGGTGGACTTTTGAAGACACAGTAACGGGTCTTTGAGAGACAGAATTCTTGCTGTTTCTCAGGTGTTCAAATACTTATGTTCAGCAGTGCAAGACAAATACATTCTTTAACCCCTTAAGGACACAGGGCGTACAGGTACGCCCTTGTGCCCTGGTACTTAAGGACACAGGGCGTACATGTACGCCCTGTGCATTTTCGATCACTGCCGTGCGGCTGGCAGTGATCGGAACCCGGCGCCTGCTCAAATCATTGAGCAGGCACCTAGGCTAAATGCGCGGGGGGGTCCCGTGACCCCCCCATGTCGGCGATCGCGGCAAACCGCAGGTCAATTCAGACCTGCGGTTTGCTGCGATTTCTGCAGTTTCTGATCCCCGCGGTCCCTGACCGCGGGGATCAGAAACTTTAGGATTAAAAATTGTTTCCTGTATCCCTCCCCCCTGCACCCCTGAGTTGTTCGAGCACGGTGGGAGGTGCAGGGGGAGGGTTGCGGGCGGTGCGGGCGGTGCGGGAGGCGGGCGGTGCGGTAGGCGGGATCGCGATCCCCCGCCCGCCTCCCATTGCGTAATCGTTGGCGTCTAGTGGGTATACCAGGGTGCCAGCACATTGCTGGCACCCTGGTATAAACGGCTGACATCGGTGATGCGATGTCAGCCGTTTAACCCTTTCCATACAGCGGTCCGTACGGACCGCTGTATGGAAAAGGTTAACAGTAAGAGGGAGCTCCCTCCCTCTCCGATCGGGGGGCTGCTGTGCCTTTGCAGTCCCCCGAATAGGAGAGGGAGAGAGCTTCCAGGCAGCCCCCCAAGCCCCGTCCTTACCCTTCCCCGTCTGCGCAGTTCTGGCCACTACTGAGCAGACGGGGAAGGTTCCCATGGCAACAGGACGCCTTCTCAGGCGTCCTGCTGTCCATGGTGCTGAACAGATCTGTGCTGAAAGCATAGATCTGTTCAGTGTAAGTAAAATACAGTGCAGTACATATATATTGTACTGTACTGTATTATGCAGACATCAGACCCACTGGATCTTCAAGAACCAAGTGGGTCTGGGTCAAAAAAAAAGTGAAAAAAGTGAAAAATAAAGTAAAAATCAAAAAACACATTTATCACTGATTAAAAATGAAAAAAATAAAATTCCCTACACATGTTTGGTATCGCCGCGTCCGTAACGACCTGATCTATAAAACGGTAATGTTACTTTACCCGAACGGTGAACGCCATAAAAATAAAAAATTAAAAACTATGATGAAATTGGAATTTTGCCCACCTTACTTCCCAAAAAAGGTAATAAAAGTGATCAAAAAAGTCGCATCTACGCCAAAATTGTAACAATCAAACCGTTATCTCATCCCGCAAAAATCATACCCTACCCATGATAATCGCCCAAAAACTGAAAAAGTTATGGCTCTTAGACTATGGAAACACTAAAACATGATTTCTTTTGTTTCAAAAATGAAATCATTGTGTAAAACTTACATAAATAAAAAAAAAGTATACATATTAGGTATCGCCGCGTCCGTATTGACCGGCTCTATAAAAATATCACATGACCTAACCCCTCAGATGACCACCGTAAAAAAATAAAAATAAAAACGGTGTAAAAAAAGCCATTTTTTGTCATCTTCCGTCACAAAAAGTGTAATAGCAAGCAATCAAAAAGTCATGTGCACCCCAAAATAGTGCCAATCAAACCGTCATCTCATCCCACAAAAAATGAGACCCTACATAAGATAATCGCCCAAAAATTTAAAAAACTATGGCTCTTAGACTATGGAGACACTAAAACATTTTTTTTGTTTTAAAAATGAAATAATTGTGTAAAACGTACATAAATAAAAAAAATTGGATACATATTGGGTATCACCGCGTCCGTGACAACCTGCTCTATAAAATTACCACATGATCTAACCTGTCAGATGAATGGTGTAAATAACAAAAAAAAAAACGGTGCCAAAAAAGCAATTTCTTGTTACCTTGCCGCACAAAGTGTAATATAGAGCAACCAAAAATCACATGTACCCTAAACTTGTACCAACAAAACTGCCACCCTATCCCGTAGTTTCTAAAATGGGGTCACTTTTTTGGAGTTTCTACTCTAGGGGTGCATCAGGGGGCTTCAAATGGGACATGGTGTCAAAAAAACCAGTCCAGCAAAATCTGCCTTCCAAAAACCGTATGGCATTCCTTTCCTTCTGCGCCCTGCCGTGTGACCGTACAGCGGTTTACGACCACATATGGGGTGTTTCTGTAAACTACAGAATTAGGGCCATGAATAATGAGTTTTGTTTGGCTGTTAACCCTTGCTTTGTAACTGGAAAAAAAAATATTAAAATGGAAAATCTGCCAAAAAAGTGAAATTTTGAAATTGTATCTCTATTTTCCATTAAATCTTGTGCAACACCTAAAGGGTTAACAAAGTTTGTAAAATCAGTTTTGTATACCTTGAGGGGTGTAGTTTCTTAGATGGGGTCACTTTTTTGGAGTTTCTACTCTAGGGGTGCATCAGGGGGGCTTCAAATGGGACATGGTGTCAAAAAAACTGTCCAGCAAAACATGCCTTCCAAAAACCAAACGGCGCACCTTTCACTCTACGCCCCGCTGTGTGGCCGTACAGTAGTTTACGGCCACATATGGCGTGTTTCTGTAAACGGCAGAGTCAGGGCAATAAAGATACAGTCTTGTTTGGCTGTTAACCCTTGCTTTGTTAGTGGAAAAAATGGGTTAAAATGGAAATCTAGGCAAAAAAATGAAATTCTCAAATTTCATCCCCATTTGCCAATAACTCTTGTGCAACACCTAAAGGGTTAACAAAGTTTGTAAAATCAGTTTTGAATACCTTGAGGGGTGTAGTTTCTTAGATGGGGTCACTTTTATGGAGTTTCTACTCTAGGGGTGCATCAGGGGGCTTCAAATGGGACATGGTGTCAAAAAACCAGTCCAGCAAAACCTGCCTTCCAAAAACCAAACGGCGCACCTTTCACTCTACGCCCCGCTGTGTGGCCGTACAGTAGTTTACGGCCACATATGGCGTGTTTCTGTAAACGGCAGAGTCAGGGCAATAAAGATACAGTCTTGTTTGGCTGTTAACCCTTGCTTTGTTAGTGGAAAAAATTGGTTAAAATGGAAAATTAGGCAATAAAATGAAATTCTCAAATTTCATCCCCATTTGCCAATAACTCTTGTGCAACACCTAAAGGGTTAACGACGTATGTAAAATCAGTTTTGAATACCTTGAGGGGTGTAGTTTATAGAATGGGGTCATTTTTGGGTGGTTTCTATTATGTAAGCCTCGCAAAGTGACTTCAGAGCTGTAGTGGTCCCTAAAAATTGGGTTTTTGTAAATTTCTGAAAAATTTCAAGATTTGCTTCTAAACTTCTAAGCCTTGTAACATCCCCAAAAAATAAAATATCATTCCCAAAATGCTGCAAACATGAAGTAGACATATGGGGAATGTAAAGTCATCACAATTTTTAAGGGTATTACTATGTATTACAGAAGTAGAGAAACTGAAACTTTGAAATTTGCTAATTTTTCCCAATTTTTGGTAAATTTGACATTTTTTTATGCAAAAAAAAATATTTTTTTTAACTTTATTTCACCAGTGTCATGAAGTACAATATGTGACGAAAAAACAATCTCAGAATGGCCTGGATAAGTCAAAGCGTTTTAAAGTTATCATCACTTAAAGTGACACTGGTCAGATTTTCAAAAAATGGCCTGGTCCTAAGGTGTAAAAAGGCTGTGTCCCTAAGGGGTTAAAAATCATACAATGTGATTTCCTTTTTTTATTTTTATTTTCTGTCTCTCAGAGTGGGAATGCACCTACAATGTGAATTTCAGACCCCTCCATGATTTCTAAGTGGGAAAACGCAAAATCGCAAGGTGGTTCCAATACTTCTGTTCCTCACTGTGCATAATAAAGCATTTTTGAAAAAAATTAAGGTTTTGTGTCTCCATTTTCTAAACATCATTTTATTTTTTCTTTCTATCGTCTTGTGCAGGGGCTCATTTTTGCAGGAAGAGTTGACGTTTTTATTGGTACCATTTTTGGGTACATATTTTTTTGATCATTCAATATTACAAGGTGACCAAAAAATTGGTTGTTTTGGCACCATTTTTATTTATTTGTTTTTACAGTGTTCACCTGAGGGGTTAGGTCATGTGATATTTTTATAGAGCAGGTCGGGTCGTTATGGACGTGAAAATATCTAATATGTATAATTTTTCTTATTTATGTAAATTTTACACAATCCAAAAACATGAAATGTTTTAGTGTCACAATAATCTGAGAGCCATAGATTTTTTAATTTTTGATCGATTGTCCTAGAGTCTAATTTTTTGCGGTGTGAGGTGACGGTTTGATTGGTACTGTTTTGGGGGGCATACGCCTTTTTGATCACTTGGTGTTGCACTTTATGTGATGTTAGGTGACAAAAAATTGCTTTTTTGGCACAGTCTTTATTTTTTTTATGGTGTTCACCTGAGGGGTTAGGTCATGTGATATTTTTATATAGCAGGTTGTTATGGATGCGGCAATACCTAATACGTATATTTATTTCAATTTAATACTATAATCTCATTTTAAAAAAATTATGTTTTAGTGTCTCCATATTCTAAGAGCTATATATTTTTTTGGGGGGGCAATTGTCTTATGTAGGGGCTAATTTTCTGTAGGATGAGGTGACGGTTTTATTGGTATTATTTTGGGGGGCATACACCTTTTTGATTGCTTGGTGTTGCACTTTTTGTGATGTAAGGTGAAAAAAAATGCGTTTTGGACACAGTTTTTATTAATTTTTTTAATAGTGTTTATCAGCCGGGGTGGACCATGTGATATATTTATAGAGTCGGTTGTTACGGACGCGGTGATAGCTAATATGTGTGTTTTTTCTAGTTTTTTCTTGTTTTTATTATAAAATCCGGGGAAAGGAGCGTTTTTTTTTTCTTCTTTTTTTACTTGAAACTTTCTTTTTTAATTAAAAACACTTTTATTTTACTTTTTTTTTTAAACTTTATTTCTGTCCCACTCTGGGGCTTCAACTTGGGGGTCTTATCCCCTCTGCAATGCATTACAATACATCACATTTTTATGCAATCATTTTGTTCACCCCAAAAGCTGAAAGTCTGAACTTCAACTGCATCTGAATTGTTTTGTTCAAAATCCATTGTGGTAATGTACAGAACAAAATATAGAAAAATATTGTCTCTGTCCAAATATATAAGGACCTCACTGTACACACACACTCCTTAAAGCGGCTCTGTCACTAGGATCAACCCTATTAAACCAGGCATACTGGCTGGTAGGGTTCATTATGCTGATTAAAACAATACCTTTCTATTGTCTGTATGCTAAACAGCTGCAGAGATATCTGCATCTTTATTCATATGCAAATAAGAAGTTTGAGCACTGCTTTTTAAAACCCCCTTTGCTCAGCACCCCCTCTTCTTGATTGACAGGGCTAGATGTGCTGAGGGCAGAGTTGTGTCCTATGTCCTACATACTATAGCTTCACCACTTTGACATCTTCTCAGAAACCTAATTTAATTATTACTGCTTACAGCGTTTTGATGTCCGCCTGACGATGCGGAGCCAAATGGATCCGTCCTGACTTACAATGTAAGTCAATGGGGACGGATCCATTTTCACTGACACAATATGGTGCAATAGAAAACGGATCCGCCTCCTATTGACTTTCAGTGTAAGGCAAAACGGATTGGTTTGCATTATCATGGTAATGCAAACGGATACAAGCGTTTGCATTATAGGTGCGGATCCATCTATGCAGATACCAGACGGATCCGCACCTAACGCAGGTGTGAAAGTAGCCTTAGTGATAAATGTATGGTTTTGAATCCTGGGAGAGACATGAACTTTTTTTTCTTAAATTTTTTTTTCTCTATGATTTTACCTATAGTCCCCTAATACAAGGCTATACTGTAATAAATAATATATAATCATATAACAACAATAAAAGGTTTTACTATATTGAAAATAGTGTTTGTTTGTTTGTTGGTTTGTTAGTTTTTTTGCTTAGAAACCTGAAAACTATTACTGGTTTATTCACAGGCACAATATATGATTATAAAGAAACCAGCAATAGTTATTAGCTTTTTAAGCCTAAAAACATAATTCACAATATAATAAGGATAGAGACTTTTATTATGGGTTAAATATTATGGAAGTCTTTCCCAGGATTCAAACATGGGATCTCTACATGCAACACCATGGACGTATCACAAAGCTATAGCATTACCACATAGAAAAGCATCTTTTTTTCTATGCTTAGAAGGTAAGGGTACTTTCACACTAGCGGCACGGACCTCCGGCAGGTTGTTCCGGCGGGTGAAAAGCCTGTCAGATCCTTCCTGCTGCTAGTGCACGTGTGCCCCGGACTATCGCTCCGGCCCTATTGACTATAATGGGGGCGGGACAGACTTCCGGCGGCAGCACGGCAGCACACACCGAGAGGCCGCCGGAATAAAAGTACAACATGTAGTACTTTTGTTCCGGCGGCCTCTCGGCGTGCGCTGCCGTGCTGCTGCCGGAACTCTGGCCCGCCCCCATTATAGTCAATGGCTCTGGAGCAGTAGTCCAGGGGCACACGTGCACTAGCAGCAGGAAGGATCTGACAGGCTTTTCACGCGCCGGAACAGCCTGCCGGAGGTCCGTGCCGCTAGTGTGAAACTAGCCTAACACATTTTACTGGTGTCTTTGTAATCATATATTATGCTTGTGAACAAAGCAGTTATATGTATATTAGCTTTCTGAGCAAATCTCAATGTGGTGAGTCTATAGTACATAGAGTATATGATATGTAGATGGTAGGACACAGCTCTGCCCTCAGCATGTCTAGCCCTGTCAATCAAAGGGGGTGTTACAAAGCAGTGCTCAAAGGATTTAGCCCCGCCTCTTGGTGCTCAAACTTCTCATTTGCATATGACTATCTGATTGGTGGGGCTCCAATGGGCGTCGCAGCTTACCAAGCACAGCGCCGTATATTGTATAGTGGCTGTGCTTGGCATTGCAGCTCTCATTCACTAAAATGGGGTGAACTGCTTCTAGGCCATGTGATCGATGAACTTGTCTTCACTGGCCTAGGAAAAGCAGAGAGAAGGCCGTGGCACTCGCAGGAGCGCCACTGCCTTCTCAAACTGTTGATGGGCGCAGGTCCTTGGTGTCGGACCCCCACCTATCAGATATTGATGACCAGATACTGATGACCAGATACTGATGACCCATATGGAAAGCCAGACACTGTATTTTATTTATAAATAATAAAATGATCGGGTCTCCATCCCAATCGTCTCCTAGCAACCGTACGTGAAAATTGCACCGCATCCGCACTTGCTTGAGGATGTTTGAGATTTTCACGCAGCTCCATTCACTTCTATGGGGCCTGCGTTGCGTGGAATACGCACAATATAGAACATTCTGTGATTTTCACGCCACGCACAAGTGATGCGTGAAAATCACAGCTCATGTGAACAGCCCCATAGAAATGAATGAGTCCGGATTCAGTGCGGGTGCAATGCGTTACCCTCACGCATTGCACCCGCGCGGAATACTCGCCCGTGTGAAAGGGGCCTAAGTGTTCCATTAAATTTATAGGGGTTGTGTCACTTGACAAGTGACATTTATTATGTATAGAAAGTTAATACAAGGCACTTACTAATGTTTTTTGATTGTTCATATTGTCTCCTTTGCTGGCCTAATACATTTTTCCATCCCATTATACACTGCTCATTTCCATGGTTACAACCACCCTGCAATCCAGCAGCAGTGGCCGTGCTTGCGCACTATAGAAAAAAGCACAGGCCTATGACTACTCCCACAGTCCCGGTCACCAGAAAGGTCGCCACTTTTTTCTATAGTGTGCAAGAACGGCCACCTCTGATGGATTGCAGGGTGGTCATAACCATGGAAACAAGCAGTGTAAAATGTGATAGAAAAATGAATCCAGACAGCAAAGGAGGCAATATGGACAATCACAATACAAGTGCCTTGTATTAACTTTCTCTACATGATAAATCCCACTTGCTGATGTGACACAACCCCTTTAAGGTGCATCCATGTCCATTTGACATCCATATTGACTTTATTAGGATTGTTCCTCATGAATGGTAGTTATGTTGATTTCAGGCTCCATCCCATGCGTTTTTTGTTGTTTTTAATACACCAGTAATAAGTGGAGACTTGATCAATTTTAACATAACCAATTAGGCTTTTTTTTACATTTGTTAAAAACAGATCTGCTGTAGATTATTTAATAATGGAATCCTTGTGTGAACAGCGCCTAATACTGAATGCAGTCATAAATAATGTCTAAAGAACATGTCAGCTGTTAGAAGTGCTTTGTATGCAAAAAATGTGCTTTTTCCGACCACCACATCCTCAGAAGGATCGTAAAGATCTAGATTTGCAGCTGCTCTAAGTGTTCCCAATGGAGGATCCATTGTTATCGTTGATATTCTGGCTCTGCCCAAGATTTCATATAAATCTCAAGTGTTACCTAAGTGCAGTTAATTAGTGTATTATGATTAGATTAATATGTAAAATTAGCCCATGATCTACTTATTGAATTGAATGTGTCTTACTGTTCTGGCTCACAGAAGGTAGCTCCGAGCAGGGCACCCAGCCATAGGCTCTAATAGGATATATGGACATCATTTAAAGCATCATTACCTTTTAAAAAAGACTTTTGATATGTCATAGAGGGGGTTTGAGTGCCTCTCTAGACAGAGGGGAGGGAGGAACGCACGTGAGAAGGGGTCCATAGAAGCCATCTTAATTCTGTCCAAAGCTGTGAGGAGAAAAAGTGAGATATATGTGCGCCCTTTTTTCCCCTCATTCTACAGAATGGTGGGAGCCTCAGCACTCTCTATGACATATCAATTTATTTTTATTTTTTTAAGTTAGTGACACTTTAAATAAATGACTATTTGTCAAAAGGTCTCATAGACTTCTCTTTAGAAGGGTTGTCCAAATAGTGCAAAAAAATAAATAAAAATTCATGCTCCATTTGCTCGCGAGAAGCTGGCCGCCGCCATCTTGCTTGAAGATCTCGGCCGAAATCCTGTGCACGGTGACGTATGATATGATGATGTCATCTAGGGTCGCAGAAGATTTGGCCCCAGATCATCAAGCAAGCTGGTGGCAGCTGGCCCGTCGCAAGCAAATGATCAGGTAAGTAAGATTTTTTTTTCAAATTCAACATCGTGTTATGTATATCAGATGCCGTGATCATGTATGAACGCAGCATCTGAGGGGTACAATTATGGGGGGGGGCACAATCGCTGCTCCCTGTTATTGCACCCACTATTTACAAAGAAATGAGCTTTGTGACAAATTTTGGGGTAAAATTCAGTGAAGCGGCTAAATTGAATTTTCAAATACTTTGCACATCACTAATCCCAATATCAAGCCCAATCGTAAAGGTAATAAAAACATAACAAAATGATTCAAGTAAGGTACCTACAGACACACTCTCTTTATAGAGGCTTGCTCACTCATGCACGCTCACCACACATATACAGTGCTGCCCATAATTATTCATACCCCAGGCAAATTTTGATTTAAAGTTACTTTTATTCAACCAGCAAGTAATTTTTTGACGGGAATTGACATACTGTAGGTTTTTCCCAAAAGATAATAAGACGATGTACAAGAGGCATTATTGTGGGGAAAAAAATAATTTCTCAGCTTTTATTTACATTTGAGCAAAAATATATCCAGTTGGCGTAAAAAAGGAGAAGCCTTCAACCCAAAGAACACCATCCCCACTGTCAAACATAGTGGTGGGAACCTAATGCTTTGGGGGTGTTTTTCAGCCAATGGACCAGGGAACCTAATCACAGTAAACGGCACCATGAAAAAAGAGCAATACATGAGGATTCTCAATGACAACATCAGGCAGTCTGCAGAGAAACTTGGTATTGGGCACCAGTGGACATTTCAGCATGACAATGACCCAAAACACACAGCAAAAGTGGTGAAGAAATGGTTAGCAGACTGCCAGACCATTCTGCCCTTCTCCCATGGGAACAAAGAATCAGGAAACTGAGTGGACAGTGGACCTCCATAGGAATAAGACCATCTGACAACACTGATGACTTTTATCTTACAAATCCAGCTTTAATTTATTTATTTTTTAATAAGTCATCACTGGGTCTATTTTTGTGCTTTAACATCATTTGCAATGTATTTTAAGAGACTAAACAAAACAAAAAAATTAGGTTTATAATCAGCGTGATCCTTAACCGAATGTGGAAGAGATGGCTTGGGTCGTGTCTGTTAACGCTCTTAATAGGACGCGCTACAACTTTATAATGGATCATGCAAAACATAAGAGAACAAATTAGTACAAATTCAGAAAGGCTTTTCATTCATCTTAAAGGCTTTACAATTTCCCATCCTTAAAAAGTGATGTGAAGCCTGTTGTGACTAGCTGTGGGTAACTTGAGTACAGTGGGATTAATACTTGATATTTGTTCCCTCTGAGAAATCCTGCAGGAAGCAAACAGCACAGAGAACACAAAACAAACCAACTAGTGATGGAGATAAGAGAAAGTAACATATTCATGTATGTCTCAAAAGTGGTTTCAAGTAAATGAGATACAAACAGTACAAAAGGATAGCAGAACATATTGTTACATTCTTCAGAGGTAAATGAGCTCCCCTTCCACTAAACAGAACATGATTTCTGTGTCCCCCATTGTACCCATACAAGTGATGAGAAGAGTTTGCAGCAAATTTGCACCTCAGAATCCATAAATCCATAAAGGTCTATGGAAGATAAAGCTGTTTGCTCAAAAAAGTAAAAAAAAATAATATATATATATATATATATATATATATATATATATACCGGTATATATATATATACAGTATATAAAAAATTTTTTTTTTTTTTTTTAACCAGAAAAGCTTGGAAATACACATGCAGTCTTCGGTGTATTTTTCAACTAAAGCCAGAAATGTATCCATCATGAACAAAACATACAGGTACCATGTACCATGTTTAGCACTCCCGTTGTTAACTTAAATTTATTAACTCATTTCATTATCTTGAGACAAAAGCCATTGAAAAGCAATAGATTAGATAACCAAACTCAGAAATCTCAGAAAAAAGGAGTTCTAACCATGCTATATCCGTACTTTAAATTTTTCCTTCAACCAGTTTGAGACCATTTCCCCTCCCTTCATGACGACACAAATTTTTGTTTCTTATTAGTGCATGCTGCTTCGAAAACCATATATTTTTTTACATTTAGCTATTTAACACCAGTTACAGGAGACATTAAAGGGATTATCTGAGGCTGGAAATGCCCCCCTCATACACCCGGGCCCCTCACACTAAATTTACTTACCTGGCTCCCCGCACCACTCGTGGTCCCCGCACGGTCACTGATTCTCCCCGTGCGCGGATTAAAACATCTGTTGTCAGGGCGAGCAGCCAATGGCAGGCGGTAGCGGGGATGAACCTCCGTAGCGTCATCCGCGATGCTAGGGAGCCTCATTCCTGTTGCTGCCTACTATTGTCTGCTCCCTCCCAACACCGGATGTTTTCATCCGCGCACGGGGAGAAGCGGGGAGAAGCAGTGGTGGCCGTGCGGGGACCAGGAGCGGCGCGGGAAGCCGAGTAAGTTGAATCAGTGTGAGATGCTCTGGTGTATGGGGGGAATTTCCAGCCTCCGATTACCCATTTAACCCACAAGAGCCTCAATGCAAAGCTGATCTGGGTCTGCTTAGACGCAACAGCTCCTGCAGTTACTCAGTGATCACGTGATTTGTATGCAGTGATACGGAAGGCTGAGATCAAAGGCAATAAAATTACTCCTTAAAGGGAATCAAACATTTCAAGTAATCTTAGGACTTTGTTGATACGTAACATTGGTGGGTGTCTGTTTGCAATAATGTGTCCAGAGTCCAGACTCCTTTTGAAGTAACATAGCTTGAAAAGTACAATTTTTTCAAAGCCAGTGTCTTATGCTTTAACAGCCTGCCGGATCTGCTTGATGGAGAGGTGAATGAGTCCTTCCTTGGTCAATAGTAGAACTTGTGATTTATTTTCTCTGTTCAGCTTTTTACTTTTTTCTGTATGTTTATTTAACATATTTTAGACCAATAGTGTCCATTTTAAAAGATTGGCAAGTTATGAATTTCAAAAACATGTTAAGATCCTAGGACTCCTGCAATGACTAGGGAGCCCTCTGTAGGAATCCTTCTTTGTTCTTTTAATGAATACTGTCCTTTTCAAAGCTTCAACATGTTGTGTCTATCTCAAATGTTTTTTGTCATCTCTGCTGACAGTGAGGATACATAGGGACACGTCACTTGTCAAACATTCTTGTCTCTTGTGGCATCTTCAGTGAGGGAATAGTTCACTAAAGCAACTTGTGGTGAACCGGTATTAGATAATCATGTCCACCCCAGGACCTGGCCTTCCACACTGAGTGGTGAAGTTAACACTTGAGCCTTTAGACCCTTTTCAAGCACACCCTGACAGCTGCAAATTAAAATACAATCCTTCCACTTTACACTTCCATCTGGCTGCAGATGGCTTAAATCTGACCCACTGGGAACACAACTCTGCTGGAGAGGAAATGTCGGTGGTTGCAGATTTTAACATAGAAATGAATGCTGTTAACTACAAAAAAAAATGACGTTCTTAGGTTAGATTCACGTCTGTCTCTGTTTCTATGCTATAGAAAAAAAAATCTACATATATTTTTGGACATAATGTGGAATGTGGATGTTTTACAGACTGCCTCCATTTCAATGAATAGAAAAAATTGCATCTGAAAAACACATCTGGACTTACATGAGGATGGAGTGTGGATGTCTGGTGGGACTTTCTGCACCATCTGAGCACAGTGTGGCCATGTTTACACTGTCTCAATGCGAATGTTTGGGTTATATGTCCTAGAGGCCCGAAGGATCACAAAAATTCTGTATAGAAAAGCACAGCTCAATTTCCTAAAGGCGAATAAGCCGTAAAATTACTTATTGTTTAACCCCTTAACGTAATATGACATCATACAAGTTAAGGGAAAGTATTGAGCTGGCTCATGCTCCATTCATGGGGTCCATCAGCTGTATAAATGTCACGGAAGGTGTACAGGAAACTAGAAGACACAAAATGAATATCCGACTCACTGGATCCAAAACTAAGGAACAAAAGGGAGAGCCCTGCATCAGACCTGGCTCTCTCCCTAACTGCTCAGCCTATGCGAAAATCCCAATGGTAGATGATCGCATATCCTCGTACCTCGACTGTATAACACCTGAAAACCCTATAATAGTGAGGGGACACGGCCACCGGCTCCCTACACTTGATACGGAGGGAGTCAGGGTCACCTGGGATCCAGCAAACAGAAAAACACAAATGAATGAACAAAACTTATCTGTAGAAGACTCAGTAGTAGGATCAGCATGCACACACTCCAGGAAGGAATATAAACCGCAAAGTGAAGCAGTCTGGGAAGGGATTTAAAGGGATGCAATCAGTGCAACTACATGACAGCTGAGAGAAGCTAACGAGATGAGAAAATGAAAGCAAAACAAAAGGAAGCTCAAGGAGGAGGTTCTGAAAGACATCTGTCAGAGCTTCTCAGATGTCTGGTGGTGACAGTACCCCTCCTTCTACGAGTGGACTCCGGACACTCAGAGCCCACCTTCTCAGAATGGGACCTATGGAAAGCCCTGGTGAGACGAGTGGCCTTAATGTCCGTCACTGGGACCCACATCCTCTCCTCAGGACCATAACCCTCCCAATAAACGAGGTACTGGAGAGAACTGCGGACAACACGAGAATCCACAATCCTAGAGACCTGAAATTCAAGATTATCATCAACCACAATCGGAGGAGGAGGCAAAGATGAGGGTACAATGGGTTGGACATAAGGTTTTAATAAGGACTTATGAAAAACATTATGGATCTTCCAAGTCTGAGGAAGATCAAGACGGTAGGCAACAGGATTGATGACGGACAAGATTTTGTAAGGCCCAATAAACTTAGGACCCAACTTCCAGGAGGGAACCTTCAATTTGATATTCTTAGTAGACAACCACACCAGATCACCAACATTCAGGTCCGGACCAGGCACACGTCTCTTATCCGCCACACGCTTATATCTCTCACTCATGCTCTTTAGATTATCCTGAATCTTTTGCCAAATAGATGACAAAGAGGAGGAGAATCTGTCCTCATCAGGTAAACCAGAAGACCCCTCTCCAGAGAATGTCCCAAACTGCGGATGAAACCCATATGCACCAAAAAATGGTGACTTATCAGAGGACTCCTGACGACGGTTATTTAAAGCAAACTCAGCAAGGGACAAAAAAGAACACCAATCCTCCTGATTATCCGCCACAAAACAGCGCAGCTATGTCTCCAGATTCTGATTAACGCGCTCTGTCTGGCCATTCGACTGCGGGTGGAAAGCAGAAGAGAATGACAACCGAACCCCCAAGCGAGAACAGAAAGCCTTCCAGAATCTGGAAACAAACTGCGTGCCCCTATCAGAGACTATGTCTGAAGGAATACCATGCAATTTGACAATGTGATCAATAAATGCCTGCGCCAGCGTCTTAGCATTGGGCAAGCCAGGAAAAGGGATGAAATGCACCATTTTGATAAAACGGTCCACCACCACCAGAATCACAGTCTTCCCCGAGGAACGAGGCAGGTCCGTAATGAAGTCCATGGACAGATGTGTCCAAGGACGGGAAGGAATGGTTAAAGGAAGGAGAGTACCTGATGGCCGTGAATGAGGGACTTTGGCACAAGCGCAGGTCTCGCAGGCTGCCACAAAACCCTCAACCGACTTACAAAGCGCCGGCCACCAGAATCTCCGAGCGATGAGATCTACTGTGGCTCTTGCCCCCGGGTGCCCAGCAAGGACAGTATCGTGGTGTTCCTTAAAAATCTTGTGTCTTAAAGCGAGAGGCACAAACAACCTCCCAGGAGGACAAAGATCAGGAGCCTCTGACTGGGCTACCTGAACCTCTGCCTCCAATTCAGGATAAAGAGCAGAGACCACCACACCTTCAGCCAAAATGGGACCCGGGTCTTCAAAATTCCCACCTCCCGGAAAACAACGTGACAGGGCATCCGCCTTCACATTCTTAACTCCAGGGCGGAACCTGACAAAAAAATTAAACCTGGAAAAGAACAAAGACCATCGGGCCTGTCTCGGGTTCAGACGCTTGGCTGACTCCAAGTAGGCCAGATTCTTATGGTCAGTAAACACAATAGGGTGTCTGGCTCCCTCCAGCCAATAGCGCCATTCCTCAAAAGCCAACTTGATGGCCAACAACTCCCTATCTCCCACATCGTAATTTCTCTCTGCGGAGGAGAGTTTCTTCGAGAAAAAGGCACATGGTCGCCATTTGGCAGGAGAGGGACCCTGAGACAAGACCGCACCCACACCCACCTCAGAAGCATCAACCTCAACTATGAAGGGTAGAGAAATATCAGGTTGTACCAAGATGGGAGCGGAAGCTAAACTCTCAAAATGTCATCTAGATACACTAATACAAATTTCCCCATTAAATGATAAAAAATGCTGTTCACAAAAGGCTGAAAGACGGCTGGAGCATTCATCAAACCAAAAGGCATAACCAAATTCTCAAAATGGCCCTCAGGGGTATTGAAGGCCGTCTTCCATTCGTCTCCTTCTCTGACCCTGACCAGGTTGTATGCCCCTCTTAGATCCAACTTAGAAAAAACTTTAGCCCCAACAATCTGGTTAAACAGGTCCGGGATCAGAGGAAGCGGATAAGGGTCACGAATTGTGATACTGTTCAGCTCCCTGAAATCCAGACATGGTCTTAAAGAACCATCTTTTTTCTTAACAAAGAAAAAACCAGCGGCAACAGGTGACTTCGAGGGTCGTATGTGTCCCTTTCTCAGACTCTCAGAGATATAAGCACGCATAGCGACCCTTTCAGGTTGGGAGAGATTGTATAAACGAGATTTAGGCAGCTTGGTGCCTGGGGTGAGATTAATAGGGCAATCGTACTCCCTGTGCGGGGGCAAGTCCTGAACCCCCCTCTCAGAGAAGACATCCAAAAATTCAGAGAGAAAAGATGGTACAGTCTTAGTAGAAACCTCAGAAACAGATGTCGTGAGGCAATTCTCTCTGAAAAAGTCACTCCAACCATTTATTTGCCTCGCTTGCCAATCAATGGTGGGGTTATGTTTAGTGAGCCAGGGTAGCCCCAACACAAGAGGAGTAGGCAACCCGCTAAGGACGAAACATGACACATCCTCAACATGAGCATCACTCACAATCAAATGGATATTGTGAACTATGCCCTTTAACGATTTCTGAGAAAGTGGAGCGGAATCAATAGCAAAACAGGTATATCCTTTCCCAAAGTGCATACCTGGAAACCATGAGTTATAGCAAATTGATTATCAATAAGATTGACAGGTGCTCCACTATCTACAAAAATCTCACAAAAAATGTTCTTGCTCTCTAGCGCCACCCTGGCAGGTAGGACAAAACGGGAATTACAAGCAAACGGAAAACCTTAAATTTCCGCATCAACCTTGCCAATGGTAACAGATGGAACATTTTTAAAGGATTTTTTTCTTTTAGTTTCTTTATTACTCTCAAAAGACTGTCTTTATCTCCTAGAGGGACAAACATTTGCCAAATGATTTATACCCCCACAACAGAAACAAACCTTCCTATGAGGACTGAATCTTCCACTGTCAGAGGCAATCAAACCGAGCTGCATGGGCTCCTGCTCAGAAGGGATTGAGAGCGACTGAGACCCCTGTGCACTGAATGAGACCGCCGCACTGTCCTGGGACTGAGTATGACAGGAAGGAGTGATTTCTCCTCTCTCTCTAAGACGCCTGTCAATACGAACGGCCCGAGACATGGCAGAGTCCAAGGAGGTAGGTCTCTCATGAAAGGCAAATGCATCTTTCAATCCCTCTGAAAGACTATGGCAAAATTGACTTCGGAGTGCAGCATCATTCCAACCAGTATCAGCTGCCCATCTCCGAAATTCTGAGCAGTATATCTCTGCGGATTGTTTACCCTGACATAAAAGACGTAGTCTAGACTCAGCCAGAGCAATACGATCCGGATCATCATATATCTGACCCAGGGCTAAAACGAATTCATCCACTGAACGGAGGGGCCGTGCCCCCACCGGCAGCAAAAAGGCCCAGGACTGAGCGCTATCCCTGAGTAGCGAGATGATGATCCCCACCCTCCGTTCCTCATCACCAGAGGAATGGGGAAGTAGGCGAAAATGGAGTTTGCAAGCCTCTCTAAAACGAACAAAATTCTCACTACCCCCGGAGAACGTATCCAGGAGCGAGATCTTAGGCTCAGAACAAACTCCATGAACGCAAGCTGAACCGGTCACCTGAAACTGAGAAAGAGTCTTACGGAGATCTGCTACCTCCAATGAAAGACCCTGCTTGCTTTCAGTCAAAAGTGAAACCGGATCCATGCTTGAGACGGTTTTGGCGGTTTATAATGTCACAGAAGGTGTACAGGAAACTAGAAGACACAAAATAAATATCCGACTCACTGGATCCAAAACTAAAGAACAAAAGGGAGAGCCCTGCATCAGACCTGGCTCTCTCCCTAACTGCTCAGCCTATGCGAAAATCCCAATGGTAGATGATCGCATATCCTCGTACCTCGACTGTATAACACCTGAACACCCTATAATAGTGAGGGGACACGGCCACCGGCTCCCTACACTTGATACGGAGGGAGTCAGGGTCACCTGGGATCCAGCAAACAGAAAAACACAAATGAATGAACAAAACTTATCTGTAGAAGACTCAGTAGTAGGATCAGCATGCACACACTCCAGGAAGGAATATAAACCGCAAAGTGAAGCAGTCTGGGAAGGGATGCAATCGGTGCAACTACATGACAGCTGAGAGAGGCTAACGAGATGAGAAAATGAAAGCAAAACAAAAGGAAGCTCAAGGAGGAGGTTCTGAAAGACATCTGTCAGAGCTTCTCAGATGTCTGGTGGTGACAATAATACAGCTGACAAATGCCAGCAGTGACCAGAAGTGGAAACGATTCCCTTCCCAGTCATTTAACCCCTCAGATGCCACTGTAAATAACAACCATGATATCTGTCAGGTTAGACAGTGGAAGGGGGCTTCCTCTCTCCTCCAATAGGAGCACCCACTGCAAAATCATGTGGCTCTGATGGTTGTTATAACAGCCTGAGGCAGGGGTGGATAGGAAACCTAAAGTGGCCCTGGAAAAAAACATAAAAGTGTCTAAATTGACCGGAGGTTGAGCAGCATAAGCAGGAGGGGTCAGCAATACCATAGCGCAATATACCATATACCACAGTGCAGCACAATATATTGCCCCAAAAGCTTTCCCTCTGTGTTGGCCATGAATAGCTGCCATTTTCAGTTCTCCTCCTCCTCCAGTTGTCTCTGATTAAGATATTTAGCAGGAAGCTTAGGAAGTGATATGCAGACCATAGTTGAATTCAGGACGACAAGTGCAGTCACTGGCTGGATACATGAGTACTTTTTTTTCTCACAGCATTAATTACCACTGATAGCTCATTATGTACCCAGCCAGGGGCAGATCAGGAGGTTTGGGTGGCCCCCTGGGCATTGGCTGAAAATCCCATAGACTGCAATATTATTCCATTGCAGTCTATTTGAGAAACAAATTACATTTTTTTTTTTATAAAAAAACCCTCTCTTGTATTAAATATTTAAATCACCCATTTTCCCAATTTTGCACATAAAACTAAACAATGAATAAATAAATATAATTGGTATTGCTGCATCTGAATGTCCAAACTAATAAAATATAATATATTTATCGCGTGCGGTGATCCCCATAACAAACAAAATTGCTGATTTGCAGTTTTTTGGGCAGATTGCTTCCCCCCAAAAAAATGAATAAAACCTAATATGTACCCAAAATGGTACTAATAAAAACTACAGCTCACCCAGCAAAAGATGAGCTCTCACATGTGTGTTGTAGATGGAAAAATAAGTTTCAGAATATGGTGATTTTTAAAGTAGTAAAACAAAATAAATACTATATAAATTTGATATCACTGTAATCTTACTGACCTGCAGAATAGGGCAGACATGTAATTTTTAGCTCACAGTGAACAACGCAAACACTAAACCAAAAAAACTATAAAAAAAATATTTCACCCCACAAATACTTTTTTCCAAATAAAAGCTATGGTAAATTAAATAGTTATATTAAAATATACAACTTGTTCATAGCTACTGTATGTGAATGTGAAGTTAAAAAGTTATGGCTCTTGGAAGTTGGGGAGGAAAAAACGAAAATGCAAAAATAAAAATGGGTGGTATCCTTAAGGTATTAAATCAAGTTTTTAAGCATATCTTTTATAGATTTTTTGGTGAAAACTTCCTATTATGTACAGATCACCTTTCAGCAGTCATCTAAATATCATAACAGGCAGGATTACAGTGACTAATGGTCACAGTTTGTCTACTCCCTTTTGACCTCTACAGACCTGCTGTATAAAAATACCACATGACCTAGCCCCTCAGGTGAACACTGTAAAAAAAAAAATAAGTGTTAAAAGCCATATTTTATCACCTTACATCACAAAAAGTGTAATAGCAAGCGATCACAAAGTCATATACACCCCAAAATAGTGCCAATCAAACCATTATCTCATCGTGCAAAAAATGAGCCCCTAACTAAGACAATCTCCCAAAAAAAAAATGTATGGCTCTCAGACTATGGAGACACTAAAACATGTTTTTTTTTTTTGTTTAAAAAATGATATTATTGTGTAAAACTTAAATAACTAAAAAAAGTATACATATTAGGTATCACCGCGTCCGTAACAACATTCTCTTTAAAAATATCACATGACTTAACCCCTCAGATGAACACCGTAAAAAAATAAAATAAAAACGGTGTCAAAAGTCATTTTTTGTCAACATACATCACAAAAAGTGTAATAGCAAGCGATCAAAAAGGTATAAAAATCTACATATTAGGTATTGCCACATCCATAAGAACCTGCTGTATAAAAATATCACTTGACCTAACCCCTCAGGTGGACACTGTAAAAATTTTTTTTTTTTAAATGTGTCAAAAAAGCCATTTTTGTCCCCTTACATCACATTAAGTGTAATACCAAGCGATCAAAAAGTCATAGGCACACTAAAATAGTACCAATCAAACCGTCATCTCATACTGAAAAAAAATGAGCCCCTACATAAGACAGTCGCCTAAAATAAAAAATAAAAAAAATATGGCTTTCAGAATATGGAGACACTAAAAAAATATATATTTTTCAAAAATACTTTATTTTATAAAACTAAAACAAACACCCAAAAAAAGTCATATTTGGTATTGTCACGTCCGTAACAATCTGCTCTATAAAAATACCACATGATCTAACCTGTTAGATGAACACTGTAAATAACAAAAAATAAAAACGGTGCCAAAAATATATGTACCCTAAAATAGTAGCAACAAAACTGCCACCTTATCCCGTAGTTTCCAAAATGGGGTCATTTTATTGAGAGTTTCTACTCTAGGGGTGCATCAGGGGGTCTTCAAATGTGACACGGCAGCTTAAAATTATTCCAGTGAAATCTGTCTTCGAAAAACCATATGGCGTTCCATTCCTTCTGCGCCCTGCCGTGTGCCCGTACAGCAGTTTAAGACCACATATAGAGATGGCCTTGCGGTTCGCCCGGCGGTTGTTTCGCGGCAAACTTTGCGTGTTCGCGATTCGCCGAACATGCGAACATATGGAGAAATTTGCGCCTGCCATATTCTTTTACATTATGAAGAACTTTGACCCATGACACATCCATCAGGTGGTACAGGACAGCCAATTGAGACATTTCAGCACATGGACATACCCCCTACCTTATAAATAAACCTGATCTGGCCGCCATTTTACATTCAGTGTTTTGCCAATGTAGGGAGAGGTTGCTGTGTGGAGCAGGTAAAGGCTGTTAGGGACACCAAATGCTAGCTAATAGGGCCACAAAAGTCATTTTAAGCATTAGTATAGGTGTGCTATCGATATGTGTGATACACAGAGGGGTGCGATATACAGTCATGTGAAAAAATTAGGACACCCTTTGAAAGCATGTGGTTTTTTGTAACATTTTTAATAAAAGGTTATTTCATCTCCGTTTCAACAATACAGAGAGATTAAAGTAATCCGACTAAACAAAGAAAACTGAAGAAAAGTCTTTTCAAGATCTTCTGTAAATGTCATTCTACAAAAATGCCTATTCTAACTGAGGAAAAAGATAGGACACCCTCACATGTATTCCCTCTTAAATTGGCTCAGATCTCACACAGGTATATCACACCAGGTGCACATAATTAGTAGATCGTTACTCTGCATGTTGAATGAGGCTTGCCCTATTTAAACCTCAGACATTTAGTTTGGTGTGCTCCTGACTGTTGAAGTGAGAGTGAGCACCATGGTGAGAGCAAAAGAGCTGTCAGAGGACTTCAGAAAAAAGATTGTAGCAGCCTATGAGTCTGGGAAGGGATTTAAAAAGATCTCAAAAGATTTTGAAATCAGCCATTCCACTGTCCGGAAGATAGTCTACAAGTGGAGGGCTTTCAAAACAACTGCCAACATGCCCAGGACTGGTCGCCCCAGCAAGTTCACCCCAAGAGCAGACCGCAAGATGCTAAAAGAGGTCTCCAAAAACCCTAAAGTGTCATCTCGAGAACTACAGCAGGCTCTGGCTACTGTTGATGTAGAAGTACATGCCTCTACAATCAGAAAGAGACTGTACAAGTTTAACTTGCATGGGAGGTGTGCAAGGAGGAAACCTTTGCTTTCCAAGAGAAACATCGAGGCCAGACTGACATTTGCCAGAGATAAAGTTGACAAAGACCAGGACTTCTGGAATAATGTTCTTTGGACAGATGAGTCCAAAATTGAATTATTTGGACACAACAGCAGAGGACATGTTTGGCGTAAACCAAACACAGCATTCCAAGAAAAGAACCTCATACCAACTGTGAAGCATGGAGGTGGAAGTGTCATGGTTTGGGGCTGCTTTGCTGCAGCAGGACCTGGTCAGCTCACCATCATAGAATCCACGATGAATTCTACTGTGTATCAGAAGGTGCTTGAAGAACATGTGAGACCATCAGTTAGAAAATTAAAGCTGAAGCGGAACTGGACCATGCAACATGACAATGACCCAAACATACTAGTAAATCAACCAAAGATTGGCTGAAAAAGAAGAAATGGAGAGTCCTGGAATGGCCAAGTCAAAGTCCAGATTTGAATCCCATTGAGATGCTGTGGGGTGACTTGAAAAGGG